>NC_084995.1:2287264-2294764 GCF_963854185.1 Sardina pilchardus
ACACAATCTTGTTGTCTCGTAGCATAACATCATGATATCGTGTGTGCGTACACCTGTGTTTGTGTGCGCGCGCGCGCGCGCGTGCCAGAAGGGATAGAAAGGTTCCACGTGTTTCCACTACCTTAAACGCCACAACTAGAAATCAGTTGTAAAATCACTCCATCCTGACAAATTACCTGCGCACTCTGAACAGTTACATGCTACTATGCCATGTAGCCTATCTACCCGTTTCCCCCTCTACAACATTCCGACTAGGCTACAGCCTGACATAGTGTGACGATATTAGTAATGCATGTCAACAGTCATCTCTCTGAAACACACAATCTCACATAGTGTATAGGCTTGCTTACATTACGGTGTTAAAACACGGTGTAGGCTACATTTCGTTCATTGTTTGATGAAAACATAGGATTTTTAGTATTGTCTTTGATATCAGGTACTCGAGCAATAGCCTACTCCTTAGAGATAGGCATATTCTAGCCTACCATGGCACCCTACATCTGCATTTGGAGCAGTTATGGAAGTGCCGGCTGTTGGACGGCAGTGACGATGGCTGGAGTGAATCTATAAGAAGGCCTGGCTGGGGAGGTAGGTTTCAGGCACTGACAGTGGACTTTACTAGTTGATATCGGTGTTCAGCTGACATCATTTTTACCAGTGGATTTGTCAGCGTAGACCTAGGCTATATTCTTACTTTTATTTCTGAAACGAACAAAGTTGATAAAGAGTCAACGGATTGTCTGAGATGCTCGGAGGCCCCAAATCTACCCTTCAGTAATGTGGAATTGAACGTTCACGCTACTTTTTGGATTGTGACTTTTAGTTGGTCTACAAGGCTAATATATTTGTTTTTGTTTATTTTAAAATAAATAATCAAATGCAACGTAAACTTAAGAGATATGGCTTTCCCATTATGCGTACAGTCAGTGGGCGTGTAATAGCGCCGGGTTAACATGCGCTATTAATCTTTCATAGCTTCAGCGTTCTCGAGCATGGGGCTCGGAGTGAGCGATGCCGTTTCCACTGCGCCTTGAACTCCTCTCTAATGATTATCACCTCTTTCTCTCCGACTGTTTTTAAGGCCAGACATTATGCACCAACTCCTAATGAATTATGGTAATGAATTTGGACTACAGGATTAAACAGTTTGTATTGTGATGAAAGTTTCTCCAAATTTCACAGCCTAAAGCAACAGCCATTTTTTGTAGACATGATTGGCTGTTTTGGTTTTAATTGGTTGTGTATTTAATTTGCTAATCTCGTTGTGAAAGAAGCCTGTGTGTTTTCTCGGAAAATGCGTTTTATAGCCTATCATTAGTTTGTTCGTGAGTGCAATTTCTGAGGCGACTAAAACTATGTATTGCATGTTCATAAACGATAAGCGATGTCACTTCATCATTTAAAATGATCAACAAAGCTATCGCGCGACTGTACTTTAACTTCCATATGTCAGAGGCCAGTTCAAGCGTAACTACCGCAGGTATGTGTCGAAGACCCACGTGGTGGTTGATGAAATCACCATGCAGGCTAGGCTGTTGTGGACTTTTCGGTCTGGCTGCTCAATAACCGAATGTCCCCGTGGAAAATGATCTAGACTACATGCAGAACTAGGAGAACAATTGAGTAGCAAATATTGTCCTGACAAAAGTAATTACTGGCCTCGTTTGCCATCACTTTGTTTAGTCGACAGGCCCAGGGTATGTCTTGATGAGCTTGTCTAGTAGCCTAACACTGACGTTATGATAAAGAGACGAGGACTAGGCTTCTAATGACCATTCTTCAAGATGCGTTTTTTCGCAGCAGTGAGTTAAACACAGTTAGAAGGTAACCACGGATCCAAGTTGTATGCCGCGTACATATGCGTCTATATGCGTTCACTCCTTGGCTGTATGCCGCCTCATGTGCGCAAGTGTCAGTGAGGTAAAAGGAACAGTGTTCGCCCCCTCGTGGCAGCACTGCAAGCAGCTGTGGAATTCCAGCGTTTGAGACGTCGAATAGGCTACAAAACTTAAGAGTGGGCGTACCCTTTGGCCTAAATAACCGTAATGGACGACATGGTGCATAAACTATAGACAGATAGACTATAGACTATAAACAGAAACACGGCGCCGATAAATGCATTTGAGCCTGGGTAAGTTTCCAAGCATGCGACATTATTGTTTTGTAGTCGAAGTTTGATCTGCAGGGAGAAAAATGTAGGACTAATGTTCGGTTTCATTTCTTTAGATTGACATTAAACCGACATTTCCAGGGGTCTAGATTATTTTCTAAGTCTGTTAGAGACAGTGGAAGTTATGGAATGCGTCAAGAAGACAATTTGATGCAGATCGATCTATTGGGCTGAAATTCTGACAGTTAATTACAGATAGGCTATACTGCACACTCCGTGAATATAGAAAAATATAATTTGAATAGACTTAGTTCAGTGCGTTGTTGAGAAAACGTATTTTTATCACACAAGTTATTCATTTTCATATGCTAAAGAGTTATATAGTAAAGTAATGCCATAGGCGTATTGTGCTGATATTCAAAGCCTACGGAAAAATGCTAATAATCTAACTCAAATGGCAAGGTAATGACTTCTTGTTTGTAACCTTCAGGCAGCACAAGCAATTAGTCTGTAGCCTATAGGTCTATACATTAAATGCGATTCAATGGATTTTGAATGGTCAATAGGTGAAATAACCTTTTTGGCAAAATATGCTAGGCATGTGAGAACAGGTTATAGGTCAACAACGTATACATTTTTTATGTAATATCATTCATTGGAATTGGAATAATATTGAGATTTCTATTCACAATAACTGTCATGATTTGTCTCGACGAAGTTTTTGTTGGTCATATAGACAAAAACAGCTCTGAGTCTCTCTGACAAATCGTATTTTCCCACTACATAGCCGGATATTGTGGAGCAATGTTGAACTTACTGTAGAGGCCTTTATCAAAATGCTATAGAGTGGCAGGCTAGTTATTCTACGTCAAGGTGTGGACACACGAGAGTGAGTGCCATCATTTCAAAATTGACTTTAATAGACTATAGATTGCATAGATTTTCGATTTCCCCTGAAATGAATCCCACTATTCCACTGTCAAACATTTTTAGTACGCCTATACTATTAGCGGTTCGATTTATTCAAAACACTTATTTAAATCACATAAAAATTAAATCTGGAGTAGCCTGTTTACATGACCTCACATTACACACACGCTATTGTCTAAATTCTGTCTGTTATAGTTCAACATAAATTTAAGACCATGGTTTTGAGATAGTGTTTATGAGTCGAGATCCTTATTTATGAAGGGGCAGTTTTTAATAGGACGTCACTGACACAGAGAAACCTCAGCAACCAATCATCACCCTGCCCGTTTGAGCGCAAAAAGACCTGGTTGTGGCAATTTATTCCGAGGGCCGTGATTGGTGGATTGCTTTGAGTGACATTTTGCCCAGGGGGTAGCGGTAGATTCCGCGCGCTATAGCGTTGGCGCTGTCCACAAGAGAGCAGGTCCTGAAACGCGCCGTGAGCTTGCTCTACGGTCGCGAGACTCGCCTGGAGGAGTAAAGTCACATTTAGGCTAACCGCTGGCCTCTGCTTTCTCTACTCAACGGAGCATTACGAGAAACAAAAGCACTTGGTGTATTTTCTCTTTCTTTTAGTTTTGTTTGGACTACGGTCGGACCGAGAGGCATTTCAACACAGACCATACATTTCAGTGGATTTGCTTGAGTGCTATAGACAGCTGCAAACTAAATGTGAACTTAATCTGCGTTTTCCACTCAGACTGGATGGCATTAGAGTTGTCAAAGATGTCACCAAACATGCCCTTCTATGTCTGCTATTCCTCTCTTTCGTTTTAATTTCATTTTTCTTACTTAAAATGCAGTTATTAGTTTTGTATTGGGACGCGCGCCTGCTACCCTCAGAGCGCGTAAAGCTAAAGGATTTTACCAAGGATTTTTCAAGGAAGAAAAATTGAGTTGCATTATTATTTTAATTTTAATATTTTTGTTTTCACTTTTTTTTGCTTGGAAACGTACCATTCTGGATCTGCAGTCTCCATCAATGGATAGTGCTGAAAGGTTGAGTGACCGGAGAGGAAATATCGGTTAACTGCGCTTTGACATAGAAGTTCCGTGCTTCCTTACCGCTTCTTTAGACACAGTTCACGGCGCAGTCATCGGAGCGAGAAGGCAAGGATACACTGAAGCGAAACCCAAATCTGTTCGTGACAAAACAAATAACCAAGTCACAGTCGGACTTTTATTAGCTGATTGGGCCTAGGCTACTTATTGTGGACATATTGCTATTAACATTATTTTTATATTATGTTAAATTGCCATGTCAAGCTAATGAACAGATCACTATCATTTTTTGTCGCGGACGTGGAGTCGTCATGAATCAAGACCATGTCTCGACAGTAGTCTTTTCCTATTAAGTATAAAATATTCAAAGAAAATATCAAACAAAATTGGAACGGTTTTCAGTGGGAATAGAATTCGATATCTAATTCCATCAATTTCATCAGATTTTTTTCACAGATTTTTGTTGTTTTTTTGTTTTCGAACAAAATACAAATAAACGAGACAAACGAAAACAAAATTCGTTTTAACCCATTGTAAGGCCTAAAGAGCGGCCTGAGGCCTCATAAGGACATTTAGCCTACAAGCAGGGGTCCCACGGAGGAATCGATGATGGAGATCCACTGCAAACACGACCCGTTCGCAGCCATGCACAGTAAGTCATCTTATTGCCGCATTCTTGAAATAAGATGTGCAAATTTGCCAACATTTCTTGCAAACAGGCTAATCCGTTTCTAAACGGAGTTTACAGAGGCAAACATATTTTTTGAAAGTAAGGGGAGCAGATACAACTTTATAACGGCCCTGGGCCTGTCAGTTTTCTCTAAGGAATAAGAGATAGGATTTGCATTATTGTCCGTTTTTAAGGCCTAAGTACAAGATCAGCGCTCCAGTCACTTTAGCCATATTTAGGGTTAAATAGTGTTCGTTGTGTCAGCGTGCCAGGGGCTCCTCATTGTCTTCACCCCTTGAAGGCTATCTAGTCACCCGACGGGTGTCACGCCACGAACAGCGACCGGGTCTTTCACCAAAAGATGAACTTGACCCAATATCAAGACTCAAACGGTAGGCTAAGGTTAAGAAACACTGCAAGTGCATGGGCTCAACTGAGAATAGGGAAAGAGCAAATAGTGGAACAGCGTTCATTTTCAAGGCCCTTCGCTCTCTCCGTGTGTGTGTGTGTGTGTGTGTGTGTGTGTGTGTGTGTGTGCGCGCGCGTGCGTGCGTGCGTGCGTGCGTGTGCGTGTGCGTGTGCGTGTGCGTGTGCGTGTGTGTGTGTGTGTGTGTGTGTGTGTGTGTGTGCATGCCTGCGTGCGTGCGAGCGTGCGCAAAAATATATCGTTGTGAAATAGATCTAATTTTTGTACTAACAATTATGCATAGCCTAACATAAATCAGCTATCCGGAAATGAATGTATAATCTTTAAATACACGGTAGAAACTTTGGGTAGGCCTACTACAGCTTTGGTCAGTAGACGATTTGGGAATTAAAAGTATGACTTGCAGTGCTGTCTGTTATTGTGTTTGAATGAGCTAGAGAGAGAGAGAGAGAGAGATCGCCATGACACGTAATGATGTTCTCTAAACTCGAGCTAAATGCTGGATTAGACATACACATTCAGAAAGGCTAGAACTAATCATGTATCTGTCTTCCTTGACTTTAACCTGCAACCGAATAGCATTTACCCCATGTGCCCCCTCCCCCGTCCTTGGGCAAATCAAGAGCGTCATATTGCCTAACTACACGCAACACACACAAAGAGCGGAGTGACTTTGCTGTGGTAAACTAGCCCCCCTCTACGGTGTGCATATGGTAGGCCTATGCCACATTTCCGTTCATGGATATCAAACGGCATGCAAAATCTCGAAGGCCATTGGACCAAGGCCACACGATTAATTAACCCACCGTCATTATTCAGCTAATAAAAACGAATCCTGCACTAGCAGACCATTATAACCTGACACGCTTGCTCTGGACACAGTAACAGTCCTGTTTCATTGCCTTGAAAAGTAAAAAAGAAAGATCATTCCTAAATGTTCTCTTTGCATATTAAGGCTTATTATGATGGATTGTTTTCATCGTTCAGTCATTCAGCAAGGTTATTTTTTCAATCATGTTATTTATTTTAAAGTAGGCCAGGCTATGACCGTAGATACTACACAGTCACAACTCTGAAGCGAAATGGAAAATTCTTCGTCGTTTGCAACATTCATTTGAAAAAAAATGAACAACAATGAAAAAAAAAATATGAGTAGAACATACCAAACTGAAATGGCTACTTGAAATAATGCTGCGTAACTCCATCAACCAAATCCTGACCTGAACCAACTCAAGAGGCGCATTTCATGTGTTTCTCGAGTTGTGTGGGTCATAAGAGATCGACTGGAAAGTGTGGTCTTCATAATGTGATTATACATCATAGGTTATTTTTCTTCTTTGGGAGCAGACAAAGTCAAGTCTCAACTTTTTAAAACCGTAAAATTCCATATTTATGTCCGAGATATTTTCCGACCGCGGGGGGCAATTAGGCTAAGATGAAGATAGAAGATACGAGTAGAATATTTACGCTATAGGCTTTATTCTCGAGGTGGAGGAGCAGTGGCGTGCCTAGCCTGTTCATCAACAATATAGTTATTAAATTATTCCCCGAGCAAGGACAAAGGACAAAGACAAATTACCACTAAATAAGAAGCTAAATCAGATGTAAAACTAATTACGAGCTCAGGATATGGCACCCTTCAGTCCCGCTTCACCATAAAACCAAAACTATGGGAAAACTCAGATGATTAGCCTTGGCTATAACAAACCGAAGTTTGTTAAAGAGTGTAAAGGGACAAGTATATATTTTGAGAAACACAAAAAGTTCAGTTTGTAATTCGTCAAAGTTGATAGATACAGTAGCTCATCATCCATTTTCTTTCCATACAACTATTGCTTGTTTTGTTTTTGTTTTTATGCTTCATGAAATTCAATTAAACGGGTCTCTTTTATTCACTAGTAGATGTCTACTGCAGTGACAACTGTTCAAAAGTTAAAGGTGTAGAATGTGAGAGAATGAGAGCCTCTCTCTCTCTCTGTTGCTAACGTGTGTGTGTGTGTGTGTGTGTGTGTGTGTGTGTGTGTGTGTGTGTTTGTGTGTGTGTGTGTGTGTGTGTGTGTGTGTGTGTGTGTGTGTGTGTGTGTGTGTGTGTGTGTGTGTGTGTGTGTGTGTGTGTGTGTGTGTGTGTGTGTGTGTGCAAGTAAGGATGTGTGTAATGGTGTAGTGTAGCAGGCTGAAGAGAGTTTTGGAGCAAATGTTGGCATTACATGAATATATATGTACTGCACGGATGTCACATGCTTCAAAGTCAGTCAGTGGTTCAGATAACAAAAATCTCAGAAATATATATTGTTTTCAGTATTGCGGTCAAACTGCACAATA
>NC_084995.1:2299764-2302264 GCF_963854185.1 Sardina pilchardus
TCGTGTCCCTCCTGGGGCACCATACTGTCAGTCAGGCTGTGCATCAGCTGACAATGAGAACGATAAGCACCACAGAAAGAGGGAGAGAGAGGGTGACAGAAACATGCCGTTGTAAGGCCGAGACTGGGGACCTGTGGCCTGAGGTACCGCAGCCAGCACACAACCGCACCAAACACCTTACAAGCCCACACTATAGAGAACACAACTGCCAGTCAAGCCTCAGAGCAATGCCACATCAGCACGTACTGGGGCAGCTCTCTCCTCATTCGCCACCACATAACATGGCTGAATGGGTTAAATGAGTTAGAATGTGCTCGATGGGCCACCAGGGTTGTCCCAGACAACCATATGCCCTATCCCATAATAGCAATGCTCACCCTGCTGCCGTGAAGGTCATGAGCACACTAAGTTTGGGTCCTGAAGTTTCACTGTTGTGTGTGTTTGCAGCCTCCCCTGTGGCAGTGACACAAGTGTCGGCCGTGACCAGCGATACTGCTGGCTCCTCCTACTCCATCAGCGGCATCCTGGGCATCAGCTCAGCCAACGACACCAGTAAGAGGAAGAGAGACGAAGGTAGGGACTCAGCAGTGCTGTGTGTGTGTGTGTGTGTGTGTGTGTGTGTGTGTGTGTATGTGTGTGTGTGTGTGTGTGTGTGTGTGGATGCCGTCTTTCACATCCACCAGCATTTCATTTCAAAAATACCTTCATTTTAGGTTGGAGTATTTACAGTGTGTGTGTGTGTGTGTGTGTGTGTGTGTGTGTGTGTGTGTGAATATGCTCAAATCAGTCTGAATGCCGTAGCATAATAGGGGACAATGCAAATGTCCTGTTCTGCTGTTGTAACATGACAGCATCTGTGGCATGTACAGCAGCACTATACAAACACACACAGAAATGCACATAAACATGGACTGACACAAATATAGAGTAATGAGCTCACTCATAATCAGCTAAGCCTCAATATACACGTACAAGCACCCTCTCTCTCTCTCTCTCTCTCTCTCTCTCTCTCACACACACACACACACACACACACACACACACACACACACACACACACTCGCACTCACACTCACACACACTCACGCACACTCACACACACTCACACACACACTCACAAATATGCATGCACAGATGCATGCTTACACACACACACACATACACACACACACACACACACACACACACACACACACACACACACACTCATGAACACACACATGCACAGATGGAAGAAGCTGAACACATCAGGGTGTTTGACAGATGCCTCAGCATGGGACACAGGGGGTGGACAGGGCTGGCACACGCTAGATAAACATCTTCATCCAGGGGGGTTGTGTGTGTGGGCACGTGTGTGTACCTGACTGCATGGCCACGTGTGTGTGTGAATATGTGTGCACATGCGTGTTGTGTGCCTGTGAAATTAAAAAGCCATCTCTTCACAAACCCCTGCTGTAAATGAACAGGGCCCAGATGTCGGAGACAGACAGAGAGATGTGGCGATGCACAACTGTACAGTCCAATATTCACTCTGCCTCACTGTTTCTGTGCGTCATAAAACCAGACAACACAAAGAGAGAATATTCACACACACACTCATGCACTGACTGGGAATATACGCCAGAGACCTTTTAATGTGTTATTCAGTCGTCCATCTGAAGTCTGTCTGTTCTTAGCATTAGAATTCCATAAAAATCAGTGCATCACTTTACACCAGCAGCACTATACACACATATTCCGGTCGTTAAATGTAGACGAAAGTGTATTTTTATGCCTCAATTCTAGTTTTAGAGCATGTGAGGCATACACACAGAAAAACACATTGTAGGGTCATGTTAGAAAAAACTACATGGAGAAACACATTGTTGTGTCACGTTAGAAAACACACATGGATAAACACATTCTTGGGTCATGTTAGCAAGGGGAGGCACTGTAAATTGATTCATCTATGTTTCACTCTGGATTATGTATTGCTTGCGGTGTAAATTCCCGTTAACACACAAAGTTAATTTATGTTGTCCACAGAAAAGGAAAGGAGATGTGTGAAGGGCACTGGGTTTGTGTATATCTCATATCAGCATGTGGATTTCAGAGTTGAGCGAGGACTAGGAGCAACAAAAGGCCAGTGGCTGAGTAGCAGGGTCCGGCTCAGATAAGCAGTGGGCTAACATCTGTCTGGCTCATCTCTGCATTGGACTGGGGAAGGCTCGTTAACATGGCTGTTAATCACCATTGCAATTAGCCCAGCGTCTGCCTGTTCAATTAATGATACACAGCGTTGGCAGAGTTGGGGAGAGGTGGAGGGGAGGGTGGAGGCAGAGTGAAATATTCGCTTTAATTGACATGGAAGGACCCAGGGTGGTCTGGACACTCACTGAGCGACACCGTGTTTCAAAATGTGTGCTTGGAAGGAGCGCTGTCAGGGGGAGCTTTCATATCTCCCACTGTGAACGAGACAGATTGATGCACCAGTGAACATGATTGTGTGTGTGTGTGTGTG
>NC_084995.1:2307264-2314764 GCF_963854185.1 Sardina pilchardus
AATGTTATGTGGCTATCAAATGAAGGCAGATGGAGACCTGAATGTAGGTAATCCCATCAGTTGATTTTCTGATGTTGTACATGGTTGTCAAAACAATGCCATGGGATCGTTTATCAAACCTAAAGGTAGTCCAGCAAAATATTAGAGTGTCCTGGAGACCCAAACAGGGATAGTCTGAAGTAACATCCAAATTGTTGTTGGCGGTCCAATAACAAGTTGGCACAGTACAATTGGTGTTACTGCTTTGACTGTTTTTTTCTCAAGTTTTTGGATGGAGAACATGTGATCTGGTTAAATACAGACACATAGGATGTTATTACTAATGAATAGATTAGAAAAACATCTTCTCTGTGTTTCTGAGAGAAGCATGCTTGACCTTTAAAAACTCGAAGACAAAGAGGACCTAACAACAGAATTCATCTACCAGTGCAACAATTCCAATTCTGCATTTTTCCACAATAATCTACTTTCAGTGCAAAAATGGAGGGCAGATGTTCAGGTGAACTCCTCCTAAGCACTGCCCTGCCCCCACCGTTCCACTCTTGGCCACAAGAGAGGCATTAGGTGGCCACGGCCCTGTTAATTAGAGTCCCCCTCCTGCGCACCAGGGAGCGCTCCTCAGTGTGCGCACGTGCCACGCTGGCTCATAGAGCAGCATCTAAGTGTCAGGCCCACTTCATGTGAATGCCCCCTCTCAATCACATTACATTATGCAGGTGATAAATCTCCCTCTCGCTCTCTCTCTCTCTCTCTCTCACACACACACACACACACACACACACACACACACAGACACACACACACACTCGCGCGCACACACACACACACACACACACACACACACACACACACACACACACAGACACACACACACACACTCGCGCGCACACACACACACACACACACACACACCACACACAAAAATATACATAATAGCCACATAATAGCCACACTAACACATGCATACAGTAGTGCATATATATATACATGTATATATATATATAGAGAGAGAGAGAGAGAGAGAGAGAGAGAGACAGAGAGAGAGAGAGAGAGAGAGAGAGAGAGAGACACACACACACACACACACACATTAGCAATGTATGGTTTGGTAGATGCACATACACATAAAGGCAGGTGTATGGCATATGCATAGCTGGTCTCCTCCTCAGTTCCTGTGTTGTGCATTCAAGGTTATAGGGGCTCTATAGGGATGGGGCTCACCTATGCTCTGCTCCTTATTCACACATTGGATTCATATATTAGTATTTATGCACTCTGCAGTTTGAGGTGTTCAAGTTATTTTTTGAAGGCATCGATATTATTGTGAAATGTTTGGGCTTGTGGTGATCTATCCAGTTGTGTAGCATTTTATAAGTTTAAGTTGATAAAGCTGGAGGTTTGTGATAGAACATAATGATGTAATTCAAGCTTATTTCTGCCTTTTTGTACTTTGCTTGGATCAGTTACATTTGGCCCCTCTTTTAGGTATAAAATCATCTTTTTGAAATTGATTTTAAAATGTAATAAAAATGAGGAAAAATCCAACCTTTAAGGACACTAATTTTCTTTGTGAATGATATGCTATAGTCATAAGTATTGTCACCCCTATGTAACCCTATGGGGATTTAACACATAGGATTAACATAGGGGCCGCTTATTTCATGGATCCAGGATACTATGCATCCTGATAAAGTTCCTTTGACCTTTGGAACTAAAATAGCCCCACATCATCACACACCCTTCACCATACCTAGAGATTGGCATGGTGTTTTGTTTGGTTTTGTTCAGTTCGCCTGTTAGCTGGTTTGATTTGCATTGAGCTCAATGAGCATCAAACATCATGCTATTAAAATAGAAGGTAGAAGTGACCAAACACCTCCATGTTTTCCCTACAGTTACGTGAGTAGTCACACGACCAAGTGTGGTGAGACAAAATAAAACGTGCTGCATTTCTAAGCAGGTAAAAGGGATAATAACTGTATTGTGTGGCGGAATAATATTTAGCACTTAGGGTGTTTTCACACCAACATCGTTTGGTGCGCACCAAACGGTCCATTCGTACCAAAACCTCTTAGTTCGGTTCGTTTTCGTTGGTGTGAAAGCATTAATCGCACTCGGGTGCGCACCAAAACAAGCGGACCGAGACCTCCAAAAAGAGGAGGTCTCGGTCCGGTTGACTCCGCACCAAAAGTCGACCTCTGGTGCGGTCCCTCTGGTGAGAACGCGAACTGGGGTCCAAACCATAGACTGTAGGTCAAAATAGTGAGTCAAAATTGCCGCCGATTTCTACCGGAAGATAAACATTGAGGAAAAATCAATCAGGCCCATTTTGGTTCGTTTTCTGGTGTGAAAGCGGACCTCACTGGAGTCTATATGCTACATAATAACAATTTCACTGCCTGAAGCAGACCAAATAATTGAATTAGTGGTGTGAAAGCGCCCTTAGACTCTGTGCAGTAATATCCTCACTCCAAAGTAAAACTAAAAGTGCAAGAGTGAGGATATTACTGCGCCACACAATATAGATCCCTCTTACCTGCCTAAAAATGTACCACGTTTTAGTGTGACTACTCGTCTAACTATATTTTAATAGGGAAAACATGGAGGTGTTTGGTCGCTTCTAACTTAAAGGGATAGTTCGGATTTTAAGACACGAAGTTGTGTGGGTTCCCTGTCAGCAACGTAGTGCATCAGCACTGACTTACCCCCGACAGCGTCCTGTGAGCCGAGATCCAGCCGGTTTTTGATCGTTTTTGATGCCGGACTATTTTCTTCAGCAAGTTCCTGGGGTCACGAAAGTAAAGTGTTTTTCTTCTCAAAACCATATGCGTTCAACAGAGTGATATATTTGCACCACAAAAACGTTGTCCAGCTGTCAGTAGCGCGCAGTGATAGGAATCGCGAAAAATAAGTAAGTGATAACGAGGTTTGATTTTTTCCTGGACAACGTTTTTGTGGTGCAAATATATCACTCTGTTGAACGCATATGGTTTTGAGAAGAAAAACACTTTACTTTCGTGACCCCAGAAACTTGCCGGACTACTTTCTTCAGCATCAAAAACGATCTAAAACCGGCTGGATCTCGGCTCACAGGACGCTGTCGGGGGTAAGTCAGTGCTGATGCACTACGTTGCTGACAGGGAACCCATACAACTTCGTGTCTTAAAATCCGAACTATCCCTTTAATCTCTGTTTGGATCCTAATGAATGCATTGGGCTAGCTAAGTGCTATCAAAGTTGCACCGCGTGCCAGAGCCAGTGAGTGCACGCATTGAAACGTGAGAGGTATGTATCAACTCGTCTTAATTAGGGGAATAACGTAGTTTAATATGAAAAAACGGTGAAGTGTTCCTTTAAATTGCAGCGTTCGTCTGGTGCTAATCTGGTGCCGAGATAACGCAAGTCAACGGTAACATCCAGCCTGCCACTTAAAACAGTCTTAATCCACTCCACAGAACACCCGAAACAAATAAATTATAACGTCAGACTATCGATGCACATGTCTGTGTTGATAGAACAATTTTAGAAATAAAACTAACCTTGCATCGCATTGCAATAGCCTCTACTTTGTTCCCTGTATGGCAGTAGCGGATTGATATTGAGAAACTAGTCCCTCAAAATGTAATAAATAATTGTGTTGCAAGGTTAGTTTTATTTCTAAAATTATTCTATCAACACGGACATGTACATCAATAGTCTGACTATTTAATTTACTTGTCTCGGGTGTGTTGTGGAGTGAGTAAGACTGTTTTGGATGTTACCGTTGAAATGTGTTAGCTCAGAACCAGTTTAGCAAAGGGGAACGCTGCAACTTAAAGGTAAACTATGCAACGTTTTTCAGTTAATCAATTCGTTCCATACTGTTATATATGATTAATGAGTCATTACCGATCGAACAATGTTTTTTTTCGGCCGTCCTAGTGGTCTGTAGTGGTGGAACCACGCTTGCAACTTCAGGAGCCCTCGGGCACGCAGCCATGATCTACTCTAGGAAGTGTCATGTAAAGTCTCATGAAAAGGCACGGCAGACTGACCGATTGAGGAGTTTTGTAAAATTTACACGCTAAAGCTGTAGGGGAAGCTCTGCAGAGAAATATGCAAGCATAAAACGAGCGAAACCGATGATGAAATCGCCAATCCTGCATAGTTTTCCTTTAAGGAAGGGGTTAAACGCGATAAAAACTGTCTCCACCGACCTATATCACCTCGGCAAAGTTAGAAATGAGGTCCTATGTCCAAAATTCCGAACTATTCGTTTAACATAGGGGTGCCAACACTTATGACCCCAGTATTTTAAGGAGGAACATTTATTTGTTTATGATACATTATTCATTCACAAAGAAAATTGGTGTCGTTAAAGTTTGGATATATCCTAATTTTATTATGGCATTAAGGTCAATTTCCAAAAGATGATTTTATGACTTGATGGCTGATGTATTTCTCTCACACACTTTGGAGAGGTTTTCAGTTTTCTGGAATTTCTTGACAGAATGTTACATGGACCCATTTATGGAAACATAAAGTTGGTGTGCTGCTTCGGACAAAACCCCACCCATTCTCACAAATCATTAGTTTCCAGATCAGCTGGAATGAAGCAAACAATAAACAAAAGAAAACAAAAACTTGTTTAATCAGCTCCATGTGGATATCAAGCTAAAATGTTGTGTTCTTTAGTCCACGATTGTGAAAATGTGACTGAGCACATTACGAGGACATGGCAGAGCCGTGACACAGAGGCAAAACGCAGGCCATGGCCATGGCTAGTTTGACATGAACCAGGCAGAGGCCCAGAGCAGCAAGCAAGTCCTCCAGTTCCAACACTAGGCCAGAGTGAAAGACCAGTCCAAAAATAGTAGCTCTCCTCTCCGAAAAACCAGCCAAGGTCAAAACTCGCCAAAACGTAGACAGGCTAGACAAGGATAAGCAGGTCAGAACGTGGGCATGCCATGAGCTTTGGGACAAGGTTAAGAGCAGCTCTTAATGAGGTACAGGGAGGTGCAGGTGGAGTCCAGTGTGACAGGGCCGATGGGGAAGATGCCGAGTGGAATCTGGAGTGTAGCACGGGGGAAGCAAGGCTGGCTGAGAGGGACTTGCTGCAATAGTGCTGGTTGGCCCTCACTGCCCTGGCATACCCACTCGCTTGGTGACCTCAGGGGTTCTAGTTTTATTCTTTGCTTTTGAAAAGATTAAATCAATCCTCATCAGTCATCAATCATATGTAAACAGGTTTACCAAAACATTTGCAATTTTCCTTCAAAAGAATGAGAAATTGCTGTTATGATGTGCTTAAGTGAAGGATGTGCAAAAGATGATGTGGAGGTTGAACGACTACTTGTGAGATGTGTAATTCTGATGTGACTGACTCAGAGCAACTGGAACTGGAACTCAAAAGGTTACGCTATGCATCTTGCCATCCCTACTACTTGTCCATGAGGGCGCATTTTATTGGTTTGTAAGTTTGCTGTTTGAATGTGTGTGTGTGTGTGTGTGTGTGTGTGTCTGCGCGTCCGTGTGTGTGTGTGTGTGTGCTTGTTTGCGTGTGTGTCCTTGCTCAGCATGCTGGCTGTACGGTTGGTGTGTGAGCGCTCTGTGGGCTGACAGGTGTAGCGCGGCGAGATGCAGGGATAAATGCTTTCCCCCAGCAGTCAGTCTCGTTTAATGCTGCACGCGCCCTAAATGCCTCCCCCCCTTCTGTGGCGCCCGCTCATACGCCCAGTGATTCATTTCTCTTTGTGGGCCTTTTGCCTCTAGACAACAGAACAGAGAGGAGGGAGAGAGGAAGAGAGGAAGATAGTGGGGAAAGGAAGACAGGAGAGAGAGAGAGAGAGAGAGAGAGAGAGAGAGAGAGAGAGAGAGAGAGAAAGAGAGAGAGAGATGGTGTAGAATATGTGCCAGGTGAGGAAATAGTATTATGGAAATGAGGAAGCAGGTTTGGGGAGGCTTCTCTGTGTGATTAGGACCCATGTGTTCATGATGAGAGAGGGGCTGGAGGACCAGGGTGACTGGGGGGAGGGGGGCTGAGTTGGGCTCCTCTTAAACAATCATACTACACTTACACATCTCTCTATCTATCTATCTATCTATCTATATGTCTATCAGTCTATCTACCAGTCTCTCTCTGTCTAACTGCACTATGTGTAACTAGCCTGATTCTGTGTATCCTACAATGTCATTGTCAGATATAAATAACAATGTTATATGTTATGTTATGTATATATACATGCTGTATAGTCAGAGATTCCTTCAGCTTTATTTCTATTTTCTCTATTTTTGATGAACAGATTTCTTTATTCCAACTCTGTCCCCACATTCTCATTCACAAACTGGGCCTGTGTGCTTGTCACAGCTGTGCTCTCTCTCTGTGTGTGTGTGTGTGTGTGTGTGTGTGTGTGTGTAGGCGTGTGTCTGTGTGGGTATGGGTGTATGGTGTGGGTTGATGGCCCTATGAGTTCCAAAATTGACAACATTTACTGTGAAAAATGAGAATGATCCATCTTCCTTAGCAAGCTGTCAACTGTGCGGCCAAACTTCATAATGCTCAATTACCGGCGCCATTCTCCTCACATCTACATGCACACACATTAGAGAGGGGGAGGGGCAGTGTGGGTGTGTGTGTGTGTGTGGGGGGGGGATCTGCAGGAGGATGCATTCTGCACAGACGTAGGCATGATTGGAAGAGTCACAGTTCATAGCCTACACTCTGTTGATGAGCACTGTCACATTAAAAGGGTCATCTCTCACGTCCAAGCCACACACACACACACACACACACACAGCTCAAAGGTGCTGAGTGGGGCCAACTCGATGTCATCATTCCACCAAATGAAGAGTGAAGGCAGCGGGCATGCTGTTTTACTTTCATGTGCATCCAGAGAACCATTTAACATGGACTGTGTGTGTGTGTGTGTGTGTGTGTGTGTGTGTGTGTGTGTGTGTGTGTGTGTGTGTGACACAGACTAAGAGAAAGAGAGAGAGGGTTCCAGGGAAAGACAATGTGCATGTCTGGGGCAGGTTATTATGAGCAGTAGGTCACAGTAACCCACTAGCCAGGTCACCAGTAGGTCAGCCAGATAAATCAATAGCACCATGTCTCTCGCTCTCTCTCTCTCTCTCTGTGTGTGTGTGTGTGTGTGTGTGTGTGTGTGTGTGTGTGTGTGTGTGTGTGAGAGAGAGAGAGAGAGAGAGGGAGAGAGAGAGAGTATACATTTTATGGTTAAGTTGATTTTTAAAAATAGAAAAATAGATGTCTGTTTCTCGTATTTTCTGTATGACTTGACTTGAATTTTTAAGAAAAGTCGAGTCCTACAGTAAGTCCTGTGCGTGTGTGTGTGTGTGTGTGTGTGTGTGTGTGTGTGTCTGCGCACGTTCATGTGTGTATCTGTATGTCCATTGAGTTTGCATATACGTATATCTCCTAATGCCTGTTTTTCTGCCATGTCTTCCAGACATCTGATTACTCAGCTATGGCGTCTCTGGCCGGGGGGCTGGAGGAGATGAAGA
>NC_084995.1:2319764-2397264 GCF_963854185.1 Sardina pilchardus
CACGCTATTTGTTTGTTTCTCCCCCTCGGTTGTCTTCCTCCATGTTATGAGCCCCAGTGCTGTGTGTGCTGTGTGCCGCCCCTCCTGTTGTGTGAGCTGCAGGAGACGTGCTGCTGCTTAGAGCGGAGGAGAGGAGAGGAGAGGTGGGGGGGTGGGTGGGGTGGACGGGGACTTGAGAGGTGTGAGAGTAGAAGGGACACAAGTGGACTGGCCATTACATCTGATTATGAGAGATGCACGTACAGTATAGTGAACATGGAGGGCCAAGCCACAGTAGTGTGGGGTGTGAGTTGGAGTGTTTTTGTTCTCAGGGATTGGCCACATCCAACCTTGTTTTGGGTTCAGTCTCCCCTTTACCTCATCATACCCCCCGCTCTCCCTCTCTCCTCTCCTCCTGTATTATATCTCTGTTTCCCTCTTTCCCTCTCTCCGTACTGTCCCCCTCTCTCCTTCTCTTGCGGCAGGGGGGCTGACACATGGAAAGGGGGAGCACAGGAGCGATGAAGCAGAACCGACAGAGCAGGAGAGACAGAGGGAGGGAGGGAGGGAGGGAGGGAACGAGTGGTCTGGGGCTTCAGGGTTTGTGACAGTCAGCATAGGGAGAGTCCTCCCCAGGGAGAACTGGAGTGTTGGAGGGGGGGGAGAGAGAAAGAGAAAAGTAGACATACTTTTGATGGGTCAAGTGGCTTCAAGAGATATGACCCCATTATTTGAAGGTATGGAGAATGCAAAAAGAGAAGAAAGGGGTAAGGATAGGGCAGAACATGCCTTCTAGGCTCCACACCTATTAAAACACAGAAAACAAAACCCCACAAACTGATGGATCTAAGACTGTATAACACAATATGTACTCAGCCTTTTAATGTTGTTTCCACAGGGGGTGACTTTTCAGGTGGCCCGTACTCTCATCCTCAGTATTCCACATATAACGAATCCTGGAGATTCCCAAACCCGAGTCTGTTAGGTAAGTCAGCAACAGTCACACAACAATAACTCACTCTGGAAGAATAGATGATGACTGAAAATAGTCATCACTTCATCAGAAACTTAAAATAACATTTGACAATGATGTTCCTAAAAGTCAACAACCACTCTCATTAAACATGCTTTACAACCCCAATTGTTTGTGTATGAAAAACAAGTACATTCACACAGTCATCCATCTTCTCTAAATAATGTGCAGGTAGGAGCACTTGCTATAAATATTCATCCAGCATTGAATGTTGAGGACTGCAGGCATTTCTGCATTTTGTGTGTGTGTGTGTGTGTGTGTGTGTGTGTGTGTTTGTGTGTGTGTGTGTGTGTGTGTGTGTGTGTGTGTGTGTGTGTATGTGTGTGTGTGTGTGTGTGTGTGTGTGTGTGTGTGTGTGTGTGAGAGAGAGAGAGAGAGAGAGAACCCATGGATGACTGCATGTGTGTATGTGTGCATTTGTTTGTTTGTGTATGTGTGTGTACAGTATGTGTGTGTGTGTGTGTGTGTGTGTGTGTGTGTGTGTATGCTTGCCTGGGCATGTGTAATCTGACCAGTGTGTGTGTTTTGGCTCTGCAGTGCTGCAGCAGGACTACGGATCTCTTCTGGGCTCGGACATGGCCTGCAGCTCTGGGCTGTTCAGCAGCCAGACCTCACAGATCACAGGTATGGCTGCTGTCTGTTGGGTGGGGGTGGCTTGGGGTGGAGGGGAGGGGACCCATGCATCCACATCCCAACCACAGCTGCACAGTAGTGTCTGATCAGAACACAAAGCAACATCGTGCCGTTAGAGCTAGCCCTTTGGTACTGGGATCCGCCCATTGAGTTGCCTACCAGTCTTAGAATAGGATGAATATACAGTATTACACGTGCTAGACAGTAACAAAAATGACAAATCTCATTTAGTGGTGAAATCATGTATTAGAGTATTTTTGCCCTCTTCGTTCCTTCGGTGGTATCTGATTGATCTGAATAGCTAAATGGTATTTCTTTATTGTGAAATGAAACTTCACCTGTTTCTCCGGGACACATTTCAGAGAAATAAGGCGAGAAAAGATTTGAGAGGACAAACAGAATTTTGAGATATACTGAAAAGCCCTATCGCATGGCATTAGTATTAGCTGGGGACCTTTGGTCATTTTCAAATTACCGCTCCACCTCTGTGTTACTTGCACCGCATTCGCACGGGATAAGCAAAGTCTGTAAATTACTCTATTTTCACCGACATTACACCCGGATATGTCATATTCTAACATCCGAAAACAACGCAGAACATAGAAAAGATAGGCAATTGCAATAACAATCACTGAGATGCAGATTCGCACGGGATTAGTATCATCACCGGACGTCTGTGTTTGGCGAAATACAGTAGGTAATTTGCGGCGGAATTTTTACTTTACAAATTACAGACATGGCACACGGGACTAAAATCTCCTCCACAAGCATCCTCCACAATTATCACAAATCACCAAAGGTCCACAGGTAATAATAATCCCGTGCGAATAGGGCTATATGTTTAACGGAAATTGGACTTGAGCTCTGACAAGAGGCAGGCTATTTCACAACTGAGAAATGTTTGAGACAATACATTTTCCTTTTACACATGTTGGTATTTGCTGCACCAAACACCAAACAAAACACCAGAGAGTGAAACCCGACCCCCACTCACCTCAAACTCCCTTTTCGGTCATTGGCTTTTGTTTTGGTTTGGGGGACAGGCTGCCTCCTCTTTGTTTGTTTCCAGGTCCTAGAGCCAAGGCTGTGTACAAAGACCAGGCTTATACAGTGTACTCATGGACAGGGTTGTGTACAAAGACCAGGCTTATACAGTGTACTCATGGACAGGGTTGTGTACAAAGACCAGGCTTATACAGTGTACTCATGGACAGGGTTGTGTACAAAGACCAGGCTTATACAGTGTACTCATGGACAGGGTTGTGTACAAAGACCAGGCTTATACAGTGTACTCATGGACAGGGTTGTGTACAAAGACCAGGCTCATAGTGTACAAGCGAGAGAATCATGAGGAGATATTTGCTGAATGTAACAAAAAAGTGCTACGGGTTAGAACCCACTTAGAATCACTTACAGTACCTTAAATGAACAGGCTAAGTGAACAGGAAGAGCATACACAGCAAACAATACAAGTCCTTAACCTTACCAAAAATCCTTATCTTACTATGCCAGAAAAAAAACATATCAGTCTAACACAGGGGCAGTTGACAATGATAGTTTAAACCGCTGACATACAGTACTTGTCATTCTTAAAGAACTGTGTGTTGAACTTGAATGGTGTTGAACCTTAGCTGGTCTTGATGACCTCACTTTAAAAAATGGACGCATGCTAAACTCTTAAAGGGATGTAAAGCATTTCACAGCAACTGTAACTCATTCTATCTTAATGTGTCTATGGGCTCTTGTATTCCTTCAGAGGATAAACGTATCTCTGGAACATCTTTTCTAGTCTGGTGTTTGGCCTCGTAAGACTCCCTGTTTCCTCCATGTAATCTGCTGCTCTCACCTCTCATTGATCCATCTCCACTCGCACTTCTCTACTCTCCCCCCCTCCCTCGCCTCTTCTCGGCCTTAATGAAGAAAAATGATGTGCTTCTGCTTTGCTGTGATACTTAAAAGCCTTTTCATCTAAAGAGACCCATAGGCGGTAAACACCAAGATGCTATGATCAAGATTAATCTTTGTGTGTGCGTGAAAATATGTGTGTGTGTGTGTGTGTGTGAGTGAGTGTGTATGTGTGTGTTTGAGTGTGTGTGTGTGTGTGTGTGTGTGTGTGTGTGTGTGTGTGTGTGTGTGTGTATGTGTGTGTGTGTGTGTGTGTGTGTGTGTGTGTGTGTGTGTGTGTGTGTGTGTGTGTGTGATACATCGCAAATGGCCAGCTCCAGCTGAGAGACAGTGAGAGAGAATTACAAATGGCACCTGGACCATTGATAGGCCACGTCAGTAAAATGATGTGATTATCCCACTCTACTGTGACACATCTCTCACAGCCCTAAGCCTCCATCCTCACTCCCTCTCCTCCTCAGCATCACAGGGGCAGGGTCCAATATCATTCATGACATGCATCACCAGTAAGATACTGTACTCTGGAATGCTCTGATTTGCACTGCTCCTGAAGCCACAGTACAGCACAGAATTATCCCACATGTAACTTGCTTGTGTGATAACTGGCTGCTGAGTCAATAATGCATTCAACATCATTGTGCTGACAGTAGTGAAGTAAAATTATCTGGAACTAAACTTAAATGCTTTTGAAATATTAATGCAATATCATTTTCTCACGGATCTGTGCATTTGTTGTCCTCTTTTTAAACGGCAAAAGCTTAACAGAGTGAATAATTAGGCCTATTTGAATTATGCTTATTGTGGTGAGCAGGTGTTTTTCCATCAGAAAAGAAAATCAGATCTTATTATCTCCGTAGTTTCTCCTAGACAACAATAAGATTACAGTTTTTCTCGGTCGCTTTGATGCATTTCTGGAATCATAATGAACATTTGACAACAGTTAGTGCATTTTTCAAAACAATTAGTGCAAACTGTACTGCAGAGTAGATAACCTGCAAAAGCACGTATATTGCTCAAAATGCTTAGTTTATGCCTCAAAAGCAAATATTTCTGCCATTGAAATGGTCAGTGCAATCAAAATCAAGATGCCATTTTTTTATGTCAAGAGAGTCAAACTGTTTTTTTGTCTTGTCAATATGATAGTTTACTCTAAGTATTTTCTAATGAACAATGCGTAAAGCAGCACTATTTTCTACTTCAAAACAGCAATAATGCATTATTGTGTGTGGAGGGGGTTGATTGCAAGATAGTGGATATGCTTCAGAGTTGATCTGTTGATAAGACCAGATAAGATAAGACCATCCTAGCGGCCCATTACTTTCCCTAAAATAATTACTAATCCCTTTGGACAATCTAGTCCCTGACTATTTGAGCTTTCTGAGACTAAAACCCGAGGCAGATGGGTTGGGCCCTTGAGTCGTGGATCTGTCCGAGGTTTCTTCCTATATGTACTGTAGGCTATCTACAAATCTACAAGGAGTTTTTCCTCGCCCCTGTTACTCATAGGCCCTCTCTGAATCTCTGAATATTTAACGAAATTGAAGACATTGTGACAGTATAAAGAAAAAAAAGGCTTTTACAGAATTAAAAATGACCAATATACAGTAAAACACCCTTTGGTCAGCTGTGCACCTCTGTACTGTACATCTTTATACATTCTGACACTTCTGTCTGTCTAGTCACATTTATATGCTAAACAGACAACTAGTTATGCCAGCTAGTTCAACACAGTTACACGTAAGGACTCAAGTGATGGAATAAGGCCAATTAGTTTTGTGGGGTAGGACTATTCAACAGGCTACCTGTATAGTGCATTTTGATCAACTTTGCCATTAAAAATAATAATATTAATAATAATAAAGAACAGTAGACATTTATACACAATCAGTTACCTAAGCATTTCTATTTGTTCAAGATTGTTTAATGATGTGCACAAGTGATGACAACTATTATACTTTTTGTCAGACAGATGATTTTTATGATGAGGTGGCTCGCTTCATTGTTAGGAGAAGTCCTTGTAATTAAATTGATATATAAATGAAACCATAATGAGAGTCAAATCTAGCGTGTGTATTGAGTTGATCCATCAGTAATACAATATGGTTGTCTCTTCCTCCCAGGGAAGAGTCAAATCTAGCGTGTGTATTGAGTTGATCCATCAGTAATACAATATGGTTGTCTCTTCCTCCCAGGGTCTCCATACTACTACAGCGCTGCCACAAGAGGGACAGGCCCCGCTGCCACCGCTACTGCCAGCTCCTATGACCGCCATTAACCTGCCAGTGAGGAGGAGGAAGAGGAGGAGGAGGAGGAGGAGGAGGGATTGAGGGTGATAGCACCAGCGTTACTCCACGAGTACAGAGGATTGGAGAGGATAGAGAGAGGAGAGTGAAGACACTGTTTGTATGTCCAAACTTACTTATATGCCATTCTTCATGTTGTGCCCAGCTCCATTCATGAATTTGTGCTGCCATGTTGAAAGGATGAGAAACGCAGCTTTTCTTTGCTCTGCATCTTTCTCTCAGCCTCTGGTCTTTTGCATGGACCTCACTGAGATGCGAACTGTGGTGTTCTAGTCTGATGAATAATGAATCTTCCATTGCAAACTCCTCCAGCGCTCAGTCATTGTTTTGTTTACACTAGAACCTTTATTACTTGAGTTAAGTCATGAATTGAAAAAGCCTTGAAAAAGGATTTTGATTGATTTTGCTGTTTTGTCATGTCTTTTTATTTGATGTGTTGGGAAAAGAAAATTGCTAAATGTTCTGTACAGTTTACAACATAAGGAGAGCTGAGTTTTGATTTGGCTGAATGGACAATCTACCACTGGCTAGATTTAGGTTCACCTACACTCATGCAGCGATGATGGGGATGATGTGCTCATTGTCTCATCTATGACATCATAGAAATTACGGTGCGTGTTCTTTAGTTTGCTAAAACATGCATTTTTACTCTTTACTTTTGTTCATTAATTTCAAACTTCCTGCTCTTTCCTTTTTGTTGTTATTTTGTAATATACTCTTTAGAAGAATATATGTTTGAGTGGTTGTTCATGTAATATTTTTCTCAGGTTAGTAAACTGGCACTATTGAAAAGACAGCCTAGCAGACTTGATTAATTCTGATTCCAAGCTGAGAGAGGAGGAAGGTCATCACTGAATGCAAATTTAGAGTGCCTATGAAATGAAAGCACAACATCAGTACTAATCCTAAAAGGAGATGTCAGCATGGACTACAGCGGAATGCTTACTCCTCTCGATGTCTACCCAGTTTCCATCTGAAAGGCATGCTTTCCAGAGTGTGCTTGAAAGTCTAACACACTCATATGGGATATACAATAGCATAGATGTACATTATGTAAAACATGTTATTGTGTGTTTATGTGTGACTTTCTAATGCTGCACACACACGTAGCAATGTAGGTACAATAATCACCCACCCTGAAGCACAGTAAACACATCCAGACAGTAAATAGTGTACAGACACATCTCCCTGGCCTCTCCCTGTGTACATAGAGGTGATCTAGGTGTGTGGTGTGTATATGTGTGTGTATGCTGGACCTACTATCCAGCCCTCATATTGGGAATGTTGAAATAATTTAAAGATATTTATTGCTGGAGAGCCAGACTAATATATATGCTCTATAGGAGACTTGTTGCCAGTATACAGTGCCAGTGGCTCCATCTGAGCACTGCTCAGTTTTTAAAGGAATAACAGACTCTCATCAGACTTAGCCAGGGTTTGGTAGTGTGTTGTCAAAAGACGTGCCAGTCTCAGCCCCTGTACCCATTCCCAATGACGTTATCAAGCAGACTCACTAGACGTGAAATCATTGTGTGACAAAAACCTCCCCAAAGAAACTGACTCTCCTATAAAGCACAATGACACAATGAGTCAACACTGTTTTTTTCCAATCAATCAACATTTCTATTTCTCTCTTTTTTATAACACACTCTCTCTCTCTCTCTCTTCTTCAAGTATGTGTTCTTTATTTCCGAGTAACTCCTTTCATCTCCAATGCGCTGAGACAATGCACGAAGTGGTGGAGGCCTTACCAAACCCTTTCTGTGTGTCAAAACTGTGTGTCAAAACTGTGAGTGTCTACCACTGTGTGTGTGTGTGTGTGTGTGTGTGTGCGCGCGCGCGCGTGCGTGTGTGTGTGTGTGTACAATTGATGCTGTACAGTATCCATTTCCAACAAAATATCCCCAATCAGAATTGATTGAGAATTCATATTTATTGTAGATGCTAGTGAATGAACAGAGAAAATGGTGTGATTTATTTAGCTATCGTCCACCCGTGTACAAATCTTTTTATGTGCGTTTGTTTTTGATACGCTGTGGTCTGCTCAGAGTAGCTTTGAACTGAAGGAGTACTGTGTAGTTTCAATAGCCAATCAGAAGCACCAAAACTGCAATGGAAAGGTTAACAAAATAAGAGGAAAAATAAAAATATATGAGTATATCTTCAGAACGTGTTAGTTTGATTATTAATCTGTAAAGTAGTTATAGAATGACTTCTTGTGTTTGTAGGCCTAAGTTGCTGCTTGGGCAACTCTAAAGAAACCCTTAATAAAAAATTCACCATAGTGCTACTGGTGAACTTTGTCCTTATCTAACCTTGTAGTTTGAGGCATTATGAACCTGAGGTGCACCAGCTGATATTAAGGACAGTGCCTTTATTTTTTCTACTGAGTCATCCAGTCTTGACATGTGTCCCTAAAGCAACTGTCTGCTCTGTCTACAGAAGGTCACTTATCTATAGACCAATCAATGCCATCAAAACAGAGTGAACCACACCAAACTAATTTGAATTCACTGGATTTAGTATTTCTCTCTTACAAACCAAGGAAACCAGGTTGATCAAAAGCCTGAACATATGTACACAAGAGATTTATATGTTGTCATTATCAAGTTATCATAATGTATTGACATCAATTTGATGCCGTTCAGTTAGTATATCACCACATTTTAGTGGAATGATTAGATGTTGAACAAAGGCATGACTACCACAGCTAAGATCTGGCCATATACACAATCAAAAAAACAATCCTACATATGCTTAAATCTACCCTAGTCTCCAAAATATCCTGACCACTTGTACAACTCAACCATCCCACCTCAATATACCTTAGAATATCTGACTAATATCTTTGCAGACTATGTAGAATTATCAATGAGGTAACCATTGCCATTGAGAAGACCTTATTGGTTGAATAAGGTAGATGTGACTATCATTGGCTTAGAAACTTGGCTTGAAGCGGACAGCGGTGATTAGCACCCACCCCTTAGACACTCCCCCACTCGATTCCTTTGTCCTCTGTGGGTCACGAGTCCCCCCTCCGTTCCCTCTGGGGGAATCAAACCTGCTGTGCCATCAAAACCCAACCTTGCCCCGTCTCACCCCCATCACTCTCTCTCATTCACTCTATCTTAATCTCATCAGAGCGCCAGCCTCTGTTCACTCCTCACCTCTCTCGTCTGCCGTCTCACATCCAGAGGAACTATTCCATTGATCACATTTCTTGGGAAAAAAATCTCTCTTTGCCAGTCGGAGGCGAAGGTGCTATTCCCACTGCTCCACTTCCTTGGTTAATGCCGGTGAGGTCATCTCAATGGCAAAGGAATGTCCTCTTCCTTGGTACCCTCGAAAGTCATGTTTGATTTATGATTTTCAAGACATTACTTTGTGTAGAAAGCAAAATCATAATTTCGTTGACAAATGGAATATATGATATTTGATGTCATTATTTAACAATTCCTATCTTCATGTCATTTACGCATATTTCCAACAATCCTTGTATTTGGCCAGATGCTCTTGCATGCCTAAGGCAATGTACATTTCCTATTTTATGACGCACTAAATTCCTGTGGGGAAATTTGTACCACAGTGTGCTAAACTTTACAAACAGAAAGTAATTTATAAGAATTTCTAAAGCATACTTTTATACTGAGGTTTGCCTTCAATTGAAGCTCAGCAAGCAATTCTCCCAGTCTGACCATCATGTAGCAAGTGAGTCCCTCCACCTAGTTTGGATGGGGCACATAAAGAACAACAAAATCAAAGCAACTATAAATAAACAAGCTTTCATAAACAATCAATCAAAGTACAGTATCTGTTTGCGAGCTCCTCATTGACAGTCAGTGTCTGTATATGAAAATATTATATTCGTCAGCTTCTAGACAAATGGTTCAAAAATAGTTAGATTCAAGATTAAGGTGAAAATCCACCATTAAAAACAGCTTGTTAAGTAGACTCAAATAGACTGCGCTGGTTGCTGGGCATAACAAGTGCCATTACTAATTTCCATTTAGTTGTATTTAGACACAGAGACTGTACTGCAACCTGTACAGAAACCCTCCCCAGAGAACCCCCCGAGTGCAACATCTAATCTATCCCAGGATGAGGATTAACAGATCAGAGACTGATCAGTCTACAGAACATTTCATGAAAGAAACAAAACACTTTCTGGTCCCAAAATAAACATGCAAAGATGTCTGCCATTATACCGAGGGCTTTACTGTCTTAAATTCTGTAGTTACCCTCTATGACTCCTAATATTTTGAAAGGACATATTCATCTGCCAAGGGTTCCAAAAGCAAAAGAAAAGTGTGAGTATTTGGTAATGACCTTATTGTGGCCTTTTGCATACAATCTGAGAATCCGTGTGGATTACAACACTCCTTCACCCCTTGGTGTTGGTATTCTTTCTTTTCTACTTTCGTTTTTTTAACAAACAGTGAAGTTTTTGGTATTAGTGGTTTGAAAAGTGGAAATAGTGCATTATTGCCAAGAGAATTTTAACAAATAACAGAAATAAACAACATATCTATAGCATCCACCAAAGCCTGACATGGCCATTTAACAAATTCAGTACAAGTGAAAAGACTAAATCAACTAACCAATAATGCCAGGTGTCAAATGCTGAAATGCCTTCAAACAGATGGAGGAATGAAGAAACTATAAAATAAACAGGAGTAAATGAAAGAATGCTTCTTCGAGAATTGTGTATGTTTTTTATTCAATTTTCTAGTGGTTATGAAAAAGAAAAAAAATCATTGGTGTGTTTTTGCTCTCTTGTGTGTTGTGTCTTGTCTTAATATTTGAATGTATCGACTGCAGTGCCAATTTGCCAAAGATACCATTTCCTTTGAGTTCATTTTAAATTTCTTTGTTCATTTTCAGTTTATGTTTCTGGGATTTTTTTTTCACACATGGAAAATAATTGTGACTTTGATATTATGCTTTTAATTTTTGTAAGCTTATTGTTACTGTTAATATTCTTCTTGTTATTATTACTGTTGTTGATGATGATTATTATGGTTTGTCACGTTTACAGGATGGCATCTCTCCACAGCTCTGTACTGAGCAGGGCTTGTTGACTAATCAGTGTATGTGCATCTGTCCCCCAGAGTGACTGTCCCTTTGTGAATTATCCTTCTCTGTACTTGTCAAGTGAATCTTAAGGAGTAATTATTTGTAAATATTTACCATAATTTTATTGGTTCTCCAGAATAAAAGTAATTTTTTAAGTTCACAGAGATTCGTGTAGTTATTTCAATATACTTCTATGCTCCACCACCACACTTGAACCATGGTTCGTGTCATTTGCTTCATCGTGACTTTAAACATAATTGAATTTCTTCATTTTTAACAGACTCTTTCTTTCTTGAAGGGGGTCATACCATATGAAAACACATATCAGATGATGACTAAATTCCCTTGTCTTTCTGTTAAGCTTGACTTAGACGCTGCCCCATAGAGCCACAAATGGAAACCCTTGTTATGACAAGATTTCTTATAGAAAGATCACTGCATTCTTCCTCAAAAAGATAACCATGGTTACAAGTACTTTATGAGTTCTTGTTAGCGATCAGGTGTTAGTGATTCATATCCTGAGCACAATAGATGTATTGTTATTCAAAGCTGTTCATTATTTTTGTAAGCTCTAACCATGACATTCTACATTTTTCTGGAACTGTTCTCTGAAATTCACCATGTTCATCATTTTTGTTCTTACAAAAGTAACTCCCTATAAGATCCAATATCTGGATCTCATACACATCTACACAGGCAATGGGCCTTCCAAAGTGTGCTGGTATGCACACACGCACATGCACGCAAGCTCACTAGTTTTGGACCAAATATTTCCTTAAAGGGATAATCCGGAGTGAAATGCACTTTAGATCAATTTTTCGGACTATTGGGAGTACATACGTTGAGTTGACACCAAAATCATGTCATTCGGATGTATTTTGAGAAAGTTCGCGCTCACCGTTTTTAGCCAAAACTCGTTAGCCTGGAAGTGACCGGGGCGTGTCCTTTCGCCGCTACAAAACGCTATTTTTATACCTCTTCTACTGTTCCAAACAACACTACACTTACGTGGTAGTGAGTAGAGGTTCCCTAAAGCCAAACCGAAGTATCCGCACGTCTTTATGTGGTCGGATAGAGAGTCCAGAATGAATTTAATCGAGTCCGTACCTTTCCGGAAATGTTAGTAAAGTGTTGTGAAAACGTTGCTAGCTGCAACAGCGACATTTCCGGAAAGGTACTGACTCGATTAAATTCATTCTGGACTCTCTATCCGACCACATAAAGACGTGGGGATACTTCGGTTTGGCTTTAGGGACCCTCTACTCACTACCACGTAAGTGTAGTGTTGTTTGGAACAGTAGAAGAGGTATAAATATAGCGTTTTGTAGCGGCGAAATGACATGCCCGAGTCACCTCCAGGCTAACGAGTTTTGGCTAAAAACGGTGAGCTCGAACTTTCTCAAAATACATCCGAATGACATGATTTTGGTGTCAACTCAACGTATGTACTCCCAATAGTCCGAAAAATTGATCTAAAGTGCATTTCACTCCGGATTATCCCTTTAAATGAAGCTGATTTTGTGGGGTTGTGTTGCAGAATCTGGTCATTAGAAAGTGACACTTATCACTTTGTTCTGAATAATGAAGAGACAACACATGTTCATTTGGGTATCAGAACACATGCAACTATAAAACAAATGATTTCAAACAGTCGTCATAATTCATCCTCATGTCATGTGTGTTGAGTGAGTTCATGGTGTGGAATGAGCAGAGAGTGGCAACTGGGCTGGGTGAACAAACACAACTCACCCAAAGGACTGCTGAGACTTCACTAATGGGGAGACTTTGGTGTTTTAGCCAGCTGGCGGGAAGGAGACACGGGGGAAGAGCAGCTACACTGAACGGATTAACAGCAGAAAGATGTCTGACTGGAACACGCTGACACCCTGACTTGTTCTAAATCTGTGGAAAATGTATAATAATCATTGATATAACATTGCAATGCCTCGTCACCATGATAATGAAAGTGTATAGTTTCTTTCTGTGTGTAAAACTGCCACAGTATTCACTACACACATTCACTCTATACACATTCACTCTACACATTCACTATTCACATTCACTATTCACATTCACTCTACACATTCACTCTACACATCCACTATTCACATTCCACTTGTATACAAATCCCTCTAATACCCCTAAAACACATAGGGAACATTTTACTGAGGAGTATGTAAGACAGCAGATATAGTATTGAGTGGTGTAAACCTGGGGCATACAACCCTCCTTTGATCAAACTCGCCTCCAGCTGCAGCTTTATATGCGACAGTGCTGCCTGTGGCCTGTGGCCTGTGCCCTGCCCTGCGTCTTCATCCCCAGAGACAGACTGGTCCCTGAGGCCTCCTCAGCCCCCTACACTACCTTGCTGCAGGAGAGCGGCGCGGGCCTTGGCAGGGCTGTTGGCTGGTGGCCCAGGCCGAGGGGAGCAGGGGTGAAAAGGACATGATAATGGACCACGAGCAGCAACACAACTCTCATACACCACACATACATGGAAAACAGCTCACACCCAGCTTGAGACATGAGCAGCCCCAGCCAGGGTTTGGACGGGTGCCAGGGTTCCCAAACACACACATGCACACTCCCTCTGCTCTGGGTCTTTGCCCAGACTCCCAGGTTGGTAGCGCTGTGCAGACAGGCGATAGTGCCAGCATTTCAGTGCGTGCCCAGTCAAGTGTGGCACAGCCTGTGGCATAGCAAGGGTACTCCACAGAGCTTGGGTCAGTGCCCACTGCATGTCACCTGCTGATGGCACAAACTGATGGGTGGAGGGGGAAGGGGAGGGCTGCCTGCCCCTGGAGATGACCACAGGAGGACAGTGGGCAGTATAGGAAGCAGCAGTGGTGGGTACTCTCCTGTGTGTTCATTCTATCATTTAAAGATCATGAAGATGTTTAGTGTCTTCCAGCTGTTTACAGTACTGGCACTCACAGCCATTATTTAAGATAGGCTTTTGGTAGTATTCTTTGTTGTGACCTTTCATTGTGACTATCACTGCCAGACAGCACAGACTCGGATTCTCCACAGGGGTTAGTAAACAATGAGGACTACAGCTAATGAACACACATGTAGAGTAGAGGAGCTCAGAAGGGTCATGCGGGTTTAGTCCTCTGCTGTAAAACCCCACAAAGAGGAGGCAGTTCCTTTCTGTACAGTAGAGTTCATTCTGACTAGTGACTAGTGTAGGCCATTCCGTTTCAAGGTAATACTAGAAAAAAAGGACATTCATTTGAAACACTGGAGGATTAGAATATTTGAAAACCTGCTTAAACCTGTTTTGAACACTGAATATACATACACATACAAATTGCATTTCATAATACACAATATTATATGATAATGATAGAAAATGCTTAATTTCTGATATTCATGACAGCACACATTATGCAGATTAGAGCCAAGGTACAAGAGTTGAATGCAAGAGTTTCAAACAAATTTGCACAGTATGCTTACCCTGGAAATCCAGAGTTCTCGCGAGAGCACAATAGTAGGCTAACGATGCTCATTACCAATAGACCTCTGAAGTTCGCCTACAAAAAAAGTCACCATCTTTGCCCAAATAAGGAAATCCGGTATCTTGAGTTTATTTTTTTTTAAATCAAAGTTGAATATATACTATTTTAACATCAGAGAACACAGTGCAATACTCAATACATCCATTCTATGTCCTCTCTATGTCCTCTTTGCTACCCCAGAGCTAACTTACAATGCAAATTGCCATAGGCAGTTAGCGCCAATTAACACCCGGAACTCGTTATATGGGCAAAGATGGCAGCTTTGGATCCTATTTGTAGGCAAACTTCAGAGGTCTATTAGCCTAGAAATATTTTTGCCTATTGGGATGGTCTAGGGTCGCACCGTTGAGGCCAAGCCTGCGTTCGACTCCAGGCCAGCCTATCCAATCAGAACGCTCTATCTGTGTACAGAGTCCTTGAGCCCGCCTTAGCATGGTGACGACAGAGCTGCGAGGCGCCAAAGATCCTCCCCTTAATGATCTTTGGAGGCACCTTCGGCTTCCGATATTGACGCCAAGGGGCTTGACCATGCGTCCACGTCGATGAGTTGGGTGTGAGACCGTGTTGCAACAACCATAGAGAACAAGAAAAGATGGATGAGGCTAACGAAGCGAGCTCGGTTGAATCGGCTTTGGAAGAGTTAGACTTGGGCTTTTCTTTGAAGGTTGAGCAGAAAGAAGCACTCAAGTCATTCGTTTTAAAGAAGGATGTATTTGCCGTTTTGCCGACCGGCTACGATTGGTCACAAGTGCTGGCCTATTACGTGCAGAGTAGTTTGAAAGACACCGGTTCATCCCACCCACAGGCTTCAGCTCTGTGAATGGTCTGACCCCAGACTATACATTTCTGTATAGTTTGGCTTGCCAGACTAGAGGTCTATTGGTGCTTTTGGTGGGATTTATCCTACCTCCAACTACGAAAGGTGCACTGGAACGCCTATCGAAGTGGGACCTCCTACTCGCGAACTCGCGGGAGCCCGACCTGCTCCGACCTCAACAAAATTAAGTCGGAGGATTATGGCGGCGCCCATGGAGACACGCTCCGTGATAGGTAACTTCAAGGAATACGCCGTAAACTTTAGGGTAGGGTTGTTTTAGACAAGCTAACTTGTTCTTCATAATTATGACTTAAAATTGTGTCAACAAAGAATACATTGTATTGTGAAAGTAACGTTATAACGTTATACAGTTGGCCTAGTATGCTAACGTTACATTTTAGCGCGGCAGTCACCCATGTTTTCTAAACCTCCCACTCCAAAATGCTTGGAACGCTTTGAAGTGGGAGGTAGGACGTTTCAGGTAGGGTACGTCCCACCTCCCACTCGTTCGGATGAGGTCTGGAACGCAGCATACAGTATGCCCTTGTGCTGCATTCCAGACCTCATCCAAACGAGTGGGAGGTGGGACCTACCCTACCTGAAAGGTTCTACCTCCCACTTCAAAGCGTTCCAAGCATTTTGGAGTGGGAGGTTTAGAAAACATGGGTGACTGCCGTAACGTTAGCATATCGTCATAACGTTAGCATATTAGGCTAGGCTAACTGTATAACGTTATAACGTTACTTTCACAATACGTTGTATTCTTTGTTGACACAATTTTAAATCATAATATGAAGAACAAGTTAATTACTGTGTCTAAAACAACCCTACCCTAAAGTCTATAGCGTACTCTTTGAAGTTACCTCTCACGGAGCATGTCTCCACGGGCGCCGCCATAATCCTCCCACTTCATTTTGTTGAGGTCGGGGCAGGTTGAGCTCCTACGAGTTCTCAAGTGGAGCTCCCACTTCGACAGGCGTTCCAGTGCATCTTTCGTAGTTGGAGGTAGGATAAATCCCACATCCCACTAGTTTAAATGCTGTCTGGAATGCACCATTGGAGCCGAGCTGCACAAATCACATTGGTGTTGGGTCTGAATTTTCAGAGTAGAGCATGCTTATGATGCTAAGCAGATTTAATATAGCAATTCAGCTCGTTGTCTAAGTGTCCACGCTTTCCTGATTGTGAGCGTTTTGTTTAGATTAAATGTGCATAAGGAAAGGGGGTTCTACAGGCCATACTACAATGAAAGCTACAAGAGCTATAAAATTATGATTTATTTATTAATTTTTTCACTGTTTCTGAGGCCTAAGCAAAGTGCTACGGGAAACACTGGAAGGGTGCGCTGCTAATCCGCCTTCTCACACCGCGACACAGGTTCGTGGATATGAGTGTCGCGATTTTGGTTTCGATGTGCCTATCGTTTCAGCCCTAGTATTTATTAATGGAACTAACTTGAACCCTCTGCCTCTGCTTACATGTCTGATGGAGACAGAAGAAGACAACTGTAGTTAGAGGGCAGGAAGTCATACAAATTAGCGTCACTCACAGCAATACCGATTTTGGCCTGTGTGTCTTTATGAATATGTGCGCGCTCGCACACACACACACACACACACACACACACACACACACACACACACACACACACACAGAGCAATAAATATGTTCTCATACAGCATCAGGGTAATTGCTCAAGGAGGTCTAGAGAAGGGGCAGAGAGTCAGAGAGATTAAAAAGAAATGGCTACCATAATACAGTATGTACATGTGTTCAGAGTTGATGTGCATCAACACATGTGCATTAACACGGTAAATATGAGAATACTGTTTTCACAAAACACACACACACACACACACACACACACACACACACACACACACACACACACACACACACACACACACACACACACTTCTTACCAGAGACCTGAGGAGCAAGAGAGGTTCTCTTGAGACAGAACATCAAACTTTAATTAGTTTCGAAAAGAAAGGGAGAGAGATGAGAAAAGTGGAAGAGAGAGAAAAGTATTTCCTTCCAGCACATGGACCATGGACATGTGCAACACTAAATATAGCCCCATAGCCTTATTCAATTATTCAATCATTTTTTGAAGCTAACATACCAGTTAAATGGAACAATTTATTCATAATCTATTTTTGTTAGTGGTTGTATTCTGTGTAAACACAGTGATGACTAAAACATTTCCCTCTTGGTTTACACGAGCTTATGGACACTCCTGAATCCTTTACTCTGGAAAGGTCTACTTTTTTCTTTATTTTCTTTAATGAATTTCCGTCAATGATTGCTGGGACACCGGGCTGTATGAAACTTGGTGGACATGTAAGCCCACAAGGATGCACAGAACCTTTGTTCTTCGTCTTGATCCGCTCCAGCTTCAGAAAGTTAAAGTCCAATCATGTATTGGTTCTACCTGTGTACTGATCTCACTAATTAGCTGGTCTCCCTGGCTGAAGAGCTGTGCTAATTAGAAACAGCTGGTTTAAGTGAATGGTTGGCGCAGATATGTGAAAGGACTTTTACTTTCTGAAACTTGACTTTTCCACCTCTGCACATAGGCCCACACTTACACACACAAGCACACACGCATGCACACACACACACACGCACACACGCACACACGCACATACACACACACACACACACACACACACACACACACACACACACACGCACACACGCACACACACACACATAAAAACACACACACATGCAGGCAAGCAAGCACGAAGGACATATGTAAACAATCTGAATGAGCCCTCTGAAAATGAGTTAGTAATCAGCTGTATTATTTAAAACTGGTTGAGCCTCTGTTCACACACTGTTCTCACACATGTCCTCATCTCTCCAGCTCATAGCACAGCACTTATTTAGATGGCACTATTCTCTCCTGAACCTTCACAGAAATGTTCATAGGGCAAATCATTTTTTTACTCATGAAATGTTTCTTTTACCCAATACAACTGTTGTAAAGAGTTGTTGTTGTTTGAACTGTTCTTGTTTTTCTTTGATAATCATATTTCTTATCATATTTAAGTTAAATAGGCTTAGTTTGTGGTGTGTGATGCAGTGGCCCACGTATAGGGCACAGCTGCTGGCCTGCCTTATGTGAGGAGCAGCTAGACCCAGCTGGAGCATTCTGCCCTTGTGCTGACCAGCAGAGTGGAAGCCTGCGGTGGTGCGTTGAGGTGAGGATGTGGTGAGAGACACTATGGTATCCAGTGCTGTGGTTTCATACACCATTACACTCAGCAGTGGCCACTCAGCTCCACAGTTCTCTCACTCTCTTCCTCTCTGTTTATACAGAGGCTCACTTTTAAACATGATATCAGTGTGGGAAATGTTCAGTTCATACTGAATTTTAGAGGACATGAAAAAAGGCCAAAATAATTCTGCCTTGACGTCTGGGATCAAGCTGTGCTGAAAGACTGATCTGATCAAGGGTAAAGACATGTGTTGTGACATATATTTGATTTGGAGTGAGCAGCAAGTTTTTCATCCAACCCCAGCAATAGGGCTCGGGATCATGACGTGAAAACTTCACGGGCGCCGGCCATATTGGCAGCTTCACTCCTTAGTTTACTATGGATTACTATGGATTTACTCCCGCCTATATTAGTGTGTTCCTGTTACTTAGTTTTTGCCTTCTTGGTCGTATGTTGCTGTGTAGTGGGGTGTAACAGCGCCACCCATGATCGCAAGAGGAAAAGAATCGCTAATACTACATTTCTGTCTTCTTGTCTTCTGCATCTGAATGAATGGATATTACGTTCGGTGCGCTACCAATATGGCGGCAATATTCCTAGAATGCAAGGCTTGTTCCCGAGCCCTATAACTGCTCATCACAGCTGGGCGTGTGCAAAACAAGCAAACAGAGCTCAAAGCTGAAGATATTCAGATCAAGTGAGTTTATTAAGTCCCAGTCCTGGATGATAATGCCCCCATGACGATGCATGGTGGTGGCACCATCATGCCATGCTATTGCATCTTGGCATTCACCTGGCTCTTAAAGACCACTTGCCTCAGGTGACAGGTCTAGGTCACACATCTCAGGTGGCACATAACCTTGGACTGACCCAGGACAGGCTCAGGTGCCTCTGTTTCCATAATGGGATATCATTATTATTATTATTATGTGACTTCATGGAGAAACATGAAACATGTAAAAAGTGATGGTGTCAAAGTCATGTGTTAACTGTATGAGAATCTCTACCCTGTCATGTAACGGTCTATGTGTGTGCTAGAGTGTAATTGGAATATTTCAGACTTGTTGAACTAATAGGAAACTAATGGCAAATATGTTTGACACCCCCCAACACACACACACACACACACACTCTTTCTCGTTGTGCTTGTAAAACTGACACTCAAGAGAGCCCAAAAAAATAAAAAGGGAGAAAAAGAGGAGAATGAACTGACAGGGTTTCACCCAGCACTCTCTCTCCCTCCCTCTTCTCCTTCTCCCACTGGGTTTGTCTCTCAAGATCGTGCCATGATGAATGGCCCTGTCTAAAGAAACTCACCCAAGACCCAATTAGAGAGGAGAGAGAGAGGGGGAGAGAGAGAGAGAGGGTGAGAGAGAGAGAGAGAGAAATAGAGAGCAGTAACATGAGCGGTAAAGGGTTTAAAAAAATTAGCTCTTCCTCCTACCACCTTCTTGAAGTGTTTACACTTTCATCTGACTCTTGTACTGACCTCTTTTACCCCTCCAGCACAGACAGAGAGAGAGAAAGAAAAAAGGAGAGATTGGAATCCTTTGTGAAATGGATCGGGAGGTTGTTTGGCTGTGAAGAGCATTCTTATTTTTTATTTATTAACTTTTTTTCTTCTCCTCTCCTCTCTCCGCTCAATTTCCTCAGGGGTTTTGTCATTTTGTTGTGTTTGTTCTCGGTGTACAAGAGGGATTTCAGTGTGTGTGTGTGTTTATCGGTGGACTGTCACTCTTGTGGGACAGAGACACTCAGAGGGCTCAGACTCTTAACCTCGTCAGCTGATCTTGAGAGTGTTGTGACAGGAAGGACACACACGCAGCCAGACACCACGACCTGCTCCCTCTTCCCACACACACACACACACACACACACACACCCACACACACACACACACACACCCACACCCACCCCCCCCCCCCCCCCCCCCCCCCCACACACACACACACACACACACACACACACACACACTCACAGACCCACACACACACACACACACACACACACAGACCCACACCCACACACACACACACACACACACACACACACACACACACACACACACACACACACACACACACACACACACACACACACACACACACACACACACACACACACAGACACACACACACACACACACACACACACACACACACACACACACACACACACACACACACACACACACACACAAACTCCCCTCACAAATCCATGTCTCCCTCCTGCTCCTCAGCTCTGCATGTCTCCATCCCACATGCGTGCTCCTTCAACTCTCCACCTCTCTCATCACAGATCTCTGTCTCTCCATCCCTGCACCTTCTCCTTCTGTCTGCTCCCTCTCTCTAACCCTGGGCACCTTTTTTTGTCCACTCTGCTGTTCTTTGTCTTTTGGGGCAGTGTACTGAGAGAATAACAAAAATGAGAACTGGAGGTAGCATAGCAGATAGTGCAGGACAATACAATACAATACAATACAGTTCTCTTTAATATGAGCCATGTAACACAGAAGTAAATTCACACAATACAAAGGGTCAACCATACCAAAGGTGACTCATGAAATATCTGGAAACATCTGGGAAATGTTTAGTGCAAACTGCCAGGCAGTATACAGAGACGCTACCACCTATTTTACGAGACCCAAAATAGGATGAAGGATAAAGACCTGCAGGTTTTCAGAAAAGATATTTAAGTCTGAAAGACCATTAGATCTAGACTATCTGCACTGAAGAAAGGATTTCCAGACTGTGCAGGGATGTCATCATCTGAGGGAGAGGGAGGGAGAGAGAGAGAGAGAGAGAGAGAGAGAGAGAGAGTCCTACAGAATGCAGGCCAGCTGATTATTTGTTTGTTAGATGTTTAAAACAGGATTGAATAAATCCTGTTACTAATGTCATTGTTAATCCTCTGTCGCTAAAACTATCCTTCAAGCATTCATCTCTGCCTGTGCTGCACCCAGAATTAGAATTTAGAATTAGCTGAAGAAGAAAGAGAAATAACGGAATGAGAACGAGTGAGAGAGAAAGAGAGAGACAGGAGCAGGGAGGAGGAAAGAGTGAGAGAGAAAGAGAGAGACAGGAGCAGGGAGGAAGAAAGAGTGAGAGAGGGAGAGAGAAGGAGCAGGGAGGAAGAAAGAGTGAGAGAGGGAGAGGAGAAGAGAGGAAGAAAGGAGGGCTAGAGAGCAAGGGTGACAGCACAATTAAGGTTTTTAATTCTCTGCTTGAGTGAGTTAGGCCAGTCTTTATGATAATTAGGAGTCCTCTAGTGTCATAAATCTCCCTGCATGTCTGTCTCTTTCCCCTCTCTCAATGTGCATACAAACACACTCTCTCTCTCTCTCTCTTACACACACAGACACTTTCAAGAACATTACACAATAAGAAGGAAAAAAACACATACTGTTTGATGAAACGAGTACAAGGGAACAAGATTTCTAAAGAAAACAGTCAAACAGTCAAAGATTCTGTCATAAAAAATATTTTCACTTTATTTGAAATAACCCACTAGTCCTTCCTGACCCATATCCTTAGACTCCGCACTCCTTTGGAAAAGGCAGGACGGCTCTGCACCATCCCAACAGGCCACAGGGATTCTTTTAGTCATGTCCTTGTAAACTCCTGGCCACATTGGTACCCTCAATTTTTTTAGAAGACACACACTCTCTCTCACACACACACACACACACACACACACACACACACACACACACACAGGACAAGCACTCATGTGTAACCCCTCGCGACAAATAGTTTCTACCATTTTAACACAAATCAGACTCTCCGTTCAAAGGGATATGTTAGATAATAAAACAAATGAAAATCCCAAACCCCACACACGCAGGTAGCCTACACCCCTTCACTCACACATTTGCCTCTTCAGTGCATAAGTCATTTCTCCCAGAGGGGCTGAGAGTTCTAGGCTGGCTCCGCCTATACGTACTTCCGCTCAGTTTTCACTTCACTACGTAGTCTGGGTCTGTGGTATGTTTGCGGGTTTTCTCAAGGCAAAAATGTGCAGGTCCAATCAGCTGAGAACGATGACGTTGAGGTTGTGCGCTAGTTTGAGCCAGAGCGGTAGATAAAACATTTCACATCTTTATGGCTCTGGTTTGAGCATGTCACGTCAAGACCAAACGTTAGTGATTGGTTACGGCAGATCTGAGTGGCTCTGTGCAGATCCAGTACTTTTAAACATCAACAGAGTATCCACATTCACAGAAGTTCACGCTTGGCAATGGAAAGTAGCCAGACTCTGTACATTATGAATGTACGAGAGTATGGTAGGACCAGGCTATGCAAATCCACAATTTTAGTCACATCTAGTCTTTCAAATATTTTTCAAATATCATGATTAGAGTCCTCCAGGGAGCCCACAAAGTTATGTATGATGATATGGTCAGAGACTGATCAGACACAAAGCTACTGTACGGTGATATGGTCACAGACTGATCAGACACAAAGCTACTGTACGGTGATATGGTCAGAGACTGATCAGACACAAAGCTACTGTACGGTGATATGGTCAGAGACTGATCAGACACAAAGCTACTGTACGGTGATATGGTCAGAGACTGATCAGACACAAAGCTACTGTACGGTGATATGGTCACAGACTGATCAGACACAAAGCTATGATGATATGGTCAGAGACTGATCAGACACAAAGCTACTGTATGATGATATGGTCAGAGACTGATCAGACACAAAGCTATTGTACGGTGATATGGTCAGAGACTGATCAGACACAATGGTATGATGGTGATACTATTCACCTATCTGTATCAGGCCAACTTGAAAAGGAAGTTGGCTACGGTTCCATAGACCTTAAAGCTTCCTAATAGTATTTGCAGGGATATGAAGCTGTTATGAGATGGGCTTATAGCCTTAACACGTTTATCATTTTATTTTTGCTTTCTTTGGACCAACATTTTCATTAAGACCATTTTGGAATAGGCCTACCCTTTCTAAAATAAGTAGGACACACTTTTTACGCTTCCTTTGATGTACTTTCGGCTATTACATGTACCTGAGGACAAAGGACCATGACTGTAAATATGTGAGGTATTCCCAGTTCTATTTTCTGATTAACTTGCTCAGACTGTTACAGAACTCACTCCTGCCACTGAGCAGACAGAACACATGTATGAATGCATTAGAATGTTATGTACAGAACACCGGAGATGTCATCACAATATTTTTTTGCGTATATCCAGAGACTGTGACTAGATTGTGATCTCAATGTAGTAAACTGTGCACTTTTGTCAAATTAGCACACAATTTAGTAAAATGATGTAGGCCTACTATTTGCTTTTTAATAAACTTCTCAATCCAGACAACTCCAGTCACAAACACAAACAGAATAACTCAACGATGGTGGTTACAGCATAGGGTTCTGTTGTTTGAGAACCCAATCTACCGCTGCTTGAACATGAGCAGCTCTTATTAGCCGCTGGACTCAGTTCTGCCCGTGCACTGTCCCACACACACTCATTTCCATCTTCATCTCCAATGCTGTAAAGGAACATAAAGTCCAGCCGTGTATTTTGTACATTTCAATTGCGTTCTAGCCAAGGCTGTGGAACTGTTGAGCTCTTAAGCCCTTTATTATTCACTCCCATTCCAGAGCAGAGCACAGCCAGCACACAGAGAACAGTGACTATTAAAGTCACATGGAGGAAATAGAGCATAATCTGCAGGAAGCCCCAGCTGACTGAGGAGATCAGGCCGATGAAGAACCAGTGGAACACGAGGAGTGCGTAGAACACAGAGCTGAGAACCATCCATGGAGAGAGGACGAGGAACCGGAGGAGGTCAGACAGCAGAGTCCAGCCGGAGAGCAGCGAGGACACGGAGACGGACACCACTCTCACACCTCCAGACCACTGCTGCCACAAACACAAGACACGGTCAGACACGGTGGCGTAATAAACAGGAAGAGGGGCTACTGATAGTGCATGCATAGCATAGCCTACCGATGCTCTGTGGCTGTGGATGTCCTGCACTGCATCAGAAGAGGACTGCACCTCAGACTTCCAACAGTCTTGAAACACTGGGACATAAAACAGATAGAGCTACTACACTACTTGTGTGATGATGAATCCTGCTGTACAGAAGGCTTGGCTATGGCTTTATGACTGACAAAATAGCACCAAAAACATCATGTGAATCTCACACTGTTGACTGTTGGAATGATTTAAAGGTTTGTTTTGACTAATCTTCCTTCCTTTTTCAAGTGTTAAAGTGACCTCATATGCAATGCTAGATCAGATCAAACATAAGAGAGATGAAGCACTCACAGAGTAGAAATGAACAACAGAACAGGACACATATAAATGCTTTCATTCCAGATATCCTGTGAAGGGGATAGACATGCCGTCACAAATCCATTTCAATACCACTTTTCTTAGAACTCATATTGTAGCTACTCAATCTCCCATGAACTCAACTCACCTCAAGATGGATTTCACAAGGGAATAATCAGAAAATCCACAATCCGTCTTGGGAAGCAAAGCACTAGTTAGCAAAAGTGCTTTCAAGGACTGTCACACCAAAAGAATGCATAAGCTTACAGCAAATAATGTGGTCTCATCTCCCGCACAACAAAACATGGAACAGTTTTAAACTCTTCAGGACTGAATGGAAATCACAAATGAGGTCATTTGTTGGTATGCAAAGTCCTACAACTAAGTCCTAGGTGGGCTGCATGAGAAGTGCTGCCCCCTACAGTTTTGGCGTAACTGTAACGTTTGTGTTTGAGAAATAGGGACACACTCTCAAGTGGTTTCAAACAATGCAATAGGGGGATGAAAAAGAAAATGAAAGACAAAATGACAAAGAAGTGAAGGAGACTGGCAAAGGGGCTGGGTTGTCAGTTATAGTAAGATGTGTGCGTCTCTGTGTGTGTATGTGTGTGTGTGTGACAGGTACCGTCTGTTCTTGCAGCTGGCTCACATTGACCCACCCACCCTGACCAGCAGGAGTCATTATTACTGCTGGAACAGCAGGGTAGAATTGAGTGGCGAGTTCACCCCCCACCATTACCCTAATAAAACACTCACTCACACACACACACACACACACACACACACACACACACACACACACACACACACACACACACACACACAGCACTCAACACATTACTCTAATAAACAGACAATCTTCACTTTGCACACAACACTCCCAACACTGCCTAATAAACACACACACAATTTGTAACATTCCTTTAATGTTACAACTACACACGCCACCTCCATCATTGCCCTAATGTACACACACACCCCTGATGTTTTCATAACACACACACACACACACACACACACACACACACATCAATGCAAAAACTGATAAACTGACATTTCTAACACACACACACACACACACACACACACACACACAACCCACCTTTAATTGTTATTTTATGCATGCATCACTAATGCTTAACTATCAATCAACAGCTGAATTTACATGAATACACAACATGGAGATGCTCCATGGACATCCTCACAGCATGGAGACAATAAACCTGTGACACTTATGCACATATGGCAGAAAAATACACTGATCAATCACAATGGAAATACCTACCTCAAGGATCTGCCTCCATATGCAACCCAGATTAAACTTCTCAAGCTTCACACTGACACAGCTTGACAGCTTGTGCGAATCCAGCAGACATGGACCTTCAGTTATTTCAGAATTTCCCCTCACCTTGCCCCAGTGCAGCTACACCATTTCCATTGCATATTCTTGCTTTCTTTGTCCAGTCACAGTAGCTGCAGTCAGCTAACCTCCATTAATATTTGTCATGGTTGAGAACTGTTGTGTCCTAAGGTGCAAAATCAAAAGGGCTTGAATACATTACATTTGGCTGTGTTCCCAAGCTTCCCTTCCGGTCTGAGTGAATTAAGGTTGAAGGGGGAAATACATAGTTATAGGCATATTTGGTATCATTGGACCTGTCTCTTTAATTTCACCGCATTCTTTACTTTAGTAATCATATACATGTGACAAATAAACCTCCTTGTCCTTATCCTTTATGTAGATTAAGAATACCAGGTCCCTACAACCCAATCATTCACTGAAAAAATCACCATGGCGATCCTTGGGCAAAGCTGCCAACCAAGGTTCTCCTCTTAATCCTTAGCTTAACCATTAGCCACCTCACTGTCTGCACTGACTTTTTATACTGAAAAAAAATATCCAGTTCAATGAATCTTTAAAAGGGGCATTGTCTTGTGTAGACATGATAGCAATGTTGGACTCTCCTCATAATGAGGAATAGGTTTCTTTATTTCTTCATTCATCAGTGTTTTGTTGGTCCAAAACACCTCCAGAAGGCTAAATGGTGTCTGGCATCCTGGACCCATCCCCTCCACACTCAAGTCTTCAAGGTGAAGTGACCTTGGGTCAAACTAGTTTTACAACCAGACAGAATAATGCTTTAAAGAGCCATGACATAGCTTGTAGCTTCTATCTTCACCAGCCATTTCTGTGGAGTAGAAAGAACACAATAAGCGTCAATGAATTTAGTGTAATTAACATTCAACGCCCACTGTTCTCCTCAACTGATCTCCCTTTTTCTCAACGTCATGCCAGTTCATGTATTTCCACAGCTGTTAATCGCCTAGCAGTCTTCCTCTTCTGGTTCTCTAGCCAAAAATATCCAATGCAGCAGTGTAGGCTACCTTAAGCATGCTTAACTGCTTCCCATGGATTCCACCTCTTCCCTGATCACTGATGAAGTAGTGCTCTGGATGACGGCCCTACACTTACAGTCATCTGCAGACTGGTCTAAGCACATCTGATCTACTTGGGTAACTACAACATTCTCTTTCCATACAATGCTGTAGCCTACTTGACAACGTGGAACCTCAAGTCATTTTTTACATTTCTTCATATCTGAAACAATTTCACAAATCCTTAAATGTAATCACCAGAACTTTAGCTAACCAGTAATGGGGAACCAAGGCCATAGTCATGATGTCAACATTGCCAAATTGTTACTAAGATTCACAGAGAAGAGAAGGGCGGAGAAGAAGCAACTTCACACAGAGATTTGGGCCTCAGTGAAAATGCTTCAAAGTTAGAGTTTGATCAGCTCCAAAATTGAATGAGGTTTCCTGCGATACACCTTTCCAACAAGTGTTGTGAGCATGTACAGGTAGCTTTTGCGATATTGTTGACAGGCCTACTGCATCACGGTATGGTGCAGTAAATGTCAGCTTTTGGTAGTACACCAACAAAACCCCCAGTACAGCCCACTCAGGAGTGTAGCTTACTCTCTGGAGCCAGCACTACTGTACATCACTGACTTGTGCGTCATTTACATTTGATTACATTTCATTTGTGGTGCTGGGGGGCCATAGTGACAACAGCCCTGTGGGGAACATGGCAACATTTTTTTTCTCAACAGAAAAATCTGCAAACTCTCACCTAATGTGGGGATGAAACCTGAGAAACTTAATTGTTATCCAGTTGTGGACTTTCATATTTCGCCATACTTTTTGCCTATGGGGTCGGTTTATTCAGGATTCGTGTGAGCATGAACCTTTGTTGTGCAATTTTCTCACATTCCCACCGCAAAGCAAATGAACGCAGTTAGAAGAGCGATTTCAAACGAGTCTGCCTTCAGTTGGAAAGCGCTCATAAAGTATGTTAAGGTTAAGCCAAGGGCCGTTGTATTCAGACCAGATGAATCTTGGCTATTAATTGTGTTCTAAGCAGAAAGGTTAGTAGTCAAAGATTTTCGATCTGCTTTCAATCATAGCCGGACGAATGATGGTATCAAACGGTCCCATTTTTGCCAGGCCCCATGAACACACCATCACAGCCGATGGGTACACGGATTGGTTGTTGGCAGCATCATGTCACTCATAAGTCCGGATGGGTGGTAGCCAGATTCCATCCTGTAGTCTTTTACCAGCAAACCATTTCCATGTCCTCCTAATTACCGCTAACGCCACGGTGAAATGGTACAAGCAGCCACAACATCCATCTTCCCTGCTGCCAGGATGTAGTGCTATTGCTTGTGTTGTGTAGAAGCACAACTGAACACCCCCACAATGCGCCCCAACTAATGAGATCTTCTCAGGGACCTGAAAGTAGCTGAATGCCCTCCACAGCAGACTGTGAGGCACAGATCCAAAAGCATTTCGCAAGATCTGAAAAGCCAACCTGGATGTCACATCCTTCTGTTTTTGCTGTCTAAATGGGATGTCAAATTATACTTCTGTGTTCCAAACATCAAGAAAATCCCTGGAACATCTCAAACCAATAACCCAATTAAACAATAATAGATTATATGGCAAAGATGATATGACAGAAGGAGAGCTGCTCCAGTCCTTTATGACTCACAATATATCCACACACAACTCAAAAGGACTTCATACATACATTTTATCCTTCACAAAGTACAACATATTTTTTATTTTAACAGATTAATAAATGAAATGACTTGAAACATTAGTGAACGTACAAAGAAATGACATTATTTGCAAGGATGAATCAAAAGTGTGTGGTTACTACATGTGCATATAAATAAAATTGTTGGTACAAAAAAGATGTGCATTCAAATGACCTCAGAGGTACCATGGGCTGGTTGAGAGCTCTGAGTTGTGCATTACACATCTCCTTTTTTTTGCAAGACATGCTTTAAACAGAAGAAAGCAAATATGGTACAATAAAACACACTGGGTCTCTAAAGATCCTTCCATAATATCTCTCTTAGCTCCATCTTTTTTTGGAATCAGCCCTAACAGTCAAGATGTTAAGCACCATCAGCCTAGGAGGAGAGTGTTGAAGAGAGCGGAATAATGCATTTAAAATAAGGAGGGGACAGCTAGTGGTTAGACACTGCAGGTGGACAGAATGCCCTCAACCAGGTGTTTGTAGACCCAGGCATCACCCTTCAGCCGTTGCCGTCGAATGCCCACTACCTCAGGCTTCTGGAGCAGACACACCTCCAACTCAAAATGCAGAGTCACTTTCCCAAAGTCAGAGTGGGTCCTGCACGTTAGTTTGTACCTGATGGAGAGAGAGGGAGAGGGAGAGATTATTAGAGCATTATTTGTGATGGCAAGCTACTGCTTAGCTGCTACCTGGGAGGTAGTGATGCAAAGACTGACCTGAGACAAGAGGGTGCAGACTCATGTTTTCAAGTAAAAGAAGTGGAAGGGTCAATGAAAATTAAACTGGAGTAGTCAAATATCGGCTACAGACTAATACCAGTATTACGGTAATAAATACAAGTGTAATCAGAGACTGCAAACCTCCGTCAAGGCGAAATGCTATGCTCTCGCAATGCTAATGAAAGCGAAAGAATTAAAGGATGGGCCCTGTGATTTGGATACACTCCAAAATTGCCACCAAAAATCATGAACATTGATGGGCCAGGGAGTTTTTTTTTTTCTTTTTTTCGGCTAAGCCTGATAACAGAAAGACACACACACAATCAATGTTACACAATGGGTGTAATAATGTACCCCTAATTTCTTAACTGCAGATTTCTCCAGCAGGCTTTACATGGGAATGCATTTCTTTTCTTCATTCTTCTTATGATTAAAGCACATTCTGAATCTGAATTCTGAATTTGTAGAAAACGCCCTGTAGTTTATTTGCAATGTGGCTAACACAGGGAACTACAGTAGTAAAAACACGGGCTGAATAAACCCAATCAAGAGAGGATGTTGCACAGGCATGTAGTGTAGGTATAGTTTGGGACAGCATAAAGACAGAACAAAGATAAGTAACGTATTAGAGAGAAGCTGTAGGTAAAGATGACAGCAGTGAAATACAGTGACTGCAAGTAGCCCAGTGAAATATTATAGACACACAGACACACACACACATTGTGCCAAAGTATAACTATTTCACCATCTCCTTGCCGGATACGAGGAAGCATAACGGTCTTACAGACTCATATCTTTAATGAATACAAGAGAATGTTCATGCTGCATTTGTTTGACCAAAGGATGTTAAAAGTTGGGAGTGGTTCTGGCATAGATTTCGCCTTGTTTAACATCAGTGGTTCAAGTTGTGGCTTGGTTAAATTATAAGCACCCATTCCTTCCAGGCATAACAACAGTGGTTGTAGTTGTTAGAATTAACAGTTTCATAACAGGAACAAATTTGTCTGTTTTTATACCAAGAGAGAGAAAGAAATGAGCCAACTGTCAGAAACTGAGAAAGAGCTGATCAGAGAATGACAAAGTGTGACGTGAGACATTTAAAAAAATCTAACCCTTTCTGTACGAAGTCCACATTTTTCTCTGGCAGAATTCTGACGATCTCGTTGAGCACCTGGTCAGCGCTGGTTTTGCTGGTTAAGGTGACGTTGTACTGGGCCTGTGGGAGCAAAGGGCAGAGGGAGTCAGAGGCATAGATATACAGTATATATGTCTATGGTCAGAGGAGTCAGAGGCATAGATATATATATGTCTATGGTCAGAGGAGTCAGAGGCATAGATATACATCTATGGTCAGAGGAGTCACATGTAGACCGCAGACACCAGTGGATCCGTGAGCTGCAGAGAGCTGCAGAGCTGACAACAGAGAGGAGACAAGAGGAGAAGGCCAAGCCTACCTTGATCTTGCGGGGCCCGTCGCGTAGTGCCCTCTTCTTGCTGGGAGTGAGCATGGTGATGACCTTGTCCAGCCCACGCTCCAGGCTGCCAAACACCTTTCCTCCCTTACGCTTCTGTGCACTGTCACTCTGGCAACCAGCCGCGTCCAGTGAGCGAGACCTAAGAGAGCACAGAGTGAGATGCAGGCTTTTCCCATTTGCTTGTAAACCCTGGAGGAGCTCATAAAGCCCTGGGCAGGTTCATTCCTTTCTCTCAGAACAAAGAGGAGGAATCTTGAGGGGGCTGCTAGATAACTTGCATCCCAATGAAGCCCAGGGGAGATGGGAGATAAAGTGCTTAGAGCTGCAGCACAGGGCAAAAGTGTGATTAAAAGAGCACCTGTGATTTGTACAACATGATCTTTATGTGCCAGATAACAATGGCCTACTACCATATGCTAAAGCTTGATGCATCCAGTTCCCAATTCCCATAATTATTTGTAAATAAGAAAATGATGATAATTATAATAAGAATAATAATAAAGCAGTTTCAGATCTCTTAACATTTCCTTCAATAATTTCAAATACAGAATATATCCAATTAATCATAGTTTAACGTAGAATAAATGTATGTGGAATAGATGATCTTTAATGTCTTTAAACTCTAAATAAAACACTTTAAACTTTGACATTCTGATGACTGATTCCATGCACTTCAAGAGCATCCACCCTCTAAGATGGCTGTCTGAAGTGCCCCCTTGTCTTATTGGTGATTGGTGGGCGCTGGACTGGGTCTCACCTCCTCTCTGGGCTGAGTGCGAGCGCCTCCAGATCTGTAGTGTAGAGCTGCTGCTCCAGTGCTCTCCCCCGAGACTGCTCCGTACTGGCAGCGCCTACACACAAGCAGTCACAAGAACATGGGTCACCAACCAGCACACCTCCACACTGACAAATACACCTGTCAACATGGACGCGTGACACACACACACACACACACAAATCCCCAGTGCACTTCTCCAGACAGTGCTGTCGGACGCGGCCTATGAGGACCCTGATATCATTGGTCACTCTTAAGACAACTGAAGACATGTCTCTGAACCTGCAGACTTTGGCCCATCCACACCTGTCTGCACTACTTCAGTACAGAGGCTGCAGTAAGAGAACATAGTGCTAAATTAGCACTGCTAATACTTCTCTCCAGTAATGAAATGACTCACTTAATCATGACAAAGTGAAACAACCCACAACAATGTCCAAGTAAACACAAGCTACATTTTAGCACAGCACTTCAAGAAGAACTACTTAGGAAAACCTACACAATAAAAATCATCAAATGATAAAACCTGTTCAGCTTGGGACCTAATTATATCCATAGCTCATCCTGTATGCACTACATTGTGTAAACCGCTGTAGTTACAATCTAATGTGGCTCGTCTTGTGTCAGGTCAGACTAAGCTGTAGAATTCTATAGGCGACTTCTCCTCTGAAAATGTGAGCATTTTCTAAAAAGCTGTGAATACTCTTCAGCACTCCTTATTGTCTCTCTTATTACCAGAGGAGAGGGTATCTCTCTAGCTCAGAGTCTCTTGGTGAAATATGACATTACCTCCACAGAAAAAAAAGCTTATCTGGGTGAAATTAAACAAGTCATTACATATTTCACCATTTAATGATAAAATGCATAATTGCTTTTTCCTCTCCTCACATGCAACGTGCTGCTTTCCCATTCTCATAATTGGAAAAGGGCACACCTGAGATGCCAGTGATAATCATCACAAACAGCCTCCTAATAAACACCACATCAAGAAATATCACTCAACTCCTCATAGAAAAACACTCAATTAATTTGCCCTGATTAGGAAATACAATTTACTTGCAAATGCGTGTCTGACACATTGGAGATGATGACCACTGACGAGGATAGAGAACGGACTCTGAGGGGCGCCCAGCCTGACTACTGCGCTACCACACACTACATGTCTGTGTCTAGGCAGCTCACCGCCGCACTTGGCCCTGAGTGTGACAGTACCTGTGTTACCGTTGCAAGCGCTCGGCGTGGGTGGGCCATTCTTTGAGCGGTTCTTCTTGCTGATAATCGGGGTTCTTGGGGCAGGTAGAGCAAACACATCCCCACTGTTATTGGTCACAGCCATGTTTTCCTTATTCTCTCTGGCCCTATCGTGTCTCTCCTGTTTGCGGGGGTGTGGCTTGTCTCTGGGGGAGTGATCTCGGTCATCCCGCCTCTTCTCTGCTGAGCGATTGATGGCCCCCTATGACAAAAAAAGACATAAATCAATTTAGACATGAAAAAACAATGAAGAACTGACAAAAAAAAAATAAAAAATTACAGACAATAAACTGTTACATTTAATGAAAAAAGTTGCTATAGTAAAGTAATATATACACACGTCTAAGAGAGCAAAAGAGACTTCAAGTGAGACAAGACAAGGGAGTGAAAATAATTGATTGCAGAGGCAGAGTCTGTGGACTAAGTAGTTCTGACCGGGTGTTGTGCGTGTGCTTTGTTGGGGGTGAGGGGGAGCCACTGCTTGTCCTTCTCAAACCAGTCAGTAGGACAGGAGCCCACCACCACGGCCTCAGGCTGATCCTCCTCCTCATTGAAATGGAGGTTCCTCATGGTCTGAAGACACAAGAGTCACACTAAACCACAGAGCACCTCTGACAAGACACATGTTTACATACAGCAACGACCAGGATGCAAAGAGACACACAAAGATCAGCGGGACTGCTGTTCAGCACAGCATGATGAATCATGGGGATGAGGAGACACTGAGAGCCAACTGAAAAGCACTTCCTCTTACCCTGGAGTCTTGTATCGGTGAAAAGAGAATGTCTTGAGCTGATATGTCTGGCCTGAGGCGTACAGGTCGACCACTGTGCTTTTTGGCCAGCAGCAACAGATATGTGGCCGTGGTCTGATCATACTTCCACTTCACATAGAATGACAAGAATAAGGAACAGTCAGACAGAGGATAATGAGATTTGGGCTGTGCAGATGTAAAGGAGATTAGCTGCTGCCATCTAGTGTTCAATTTGAGCCAAATCATTTACATCACAGTTCAAAAGAAGAGGGTGAGGATGGGAAGAGTACCTCCGACACCAGCTGAATGGTGCTTTGTCTGGAACGCTTCATGTGAACAGCCATCTCTGTGATGCAGTCATCATCTACATGACCCAACTAGCCACACACACACACACACACACACACACACACACACACACACACACACAAACACACACAAAGCACAGAAGAGAGAAAATGTTAATCACTTGATACATAAAACAATATAGCTACATGATCCTAAGAGATCAGATGGAGAGGTCTGGAATACAGATACAATATCTTTATAAAAAAAATTTGCATGCTTTTAGACTCCCCAGAGGCTATAGAGGGACTATGAAAACACACAAATTGATTTGATCTTACTGGTCGTCTGCTGTGCCACTCCACAGGAGTGCTGTAGCCTTCCATTACCCACGGGTGAGCCAGCAGCTGCCTGACTGTCAGACGGCGCTTGGGGTCCACCTAGAGGACAAAAGCAGGAACAACGCTTCAGTTACAATACTCTCTAGTACAAACGCATACATAAACATTAACATCAATTAAACACTGGCATCACTGCATTCAGAACACCTACCTGCATCATCTGATTCAGGAGTAAGATGCTGGCAGGTGAGAGCCAGGGAGGATTGTTATATCTACCCCTCTGAGAGAGAGAGAGAGAAAGAGAGTCAGACAGACAGTGCTTGCAAGTATTCCTATTGGTGGCCTAGGCTTTGCAAACAGCTGTTTTCAAGAAAATGCCTTACTGTGATTTTTCGGTAAAGAGCCATGCAGTTGTCATCGTCAAAGGGGAGATACCCACACATCAGTGCATACAGAAGCACCCCCATGCTCCACACGTCAGCCTACACAATCAACAAAAGGGAAAATATAGGTAATGTTCTTATGGCAGCATGTATTTCTATAGTGTAGGCAGAATTGGTAAAAAAAAGACCTGTGACAAATCCACACAGGACACAAACTGAATACAGAGGCCGACCAGACTGATCAGGTATCTTTTTCTGCCTTCAGAAGAGGGTAACCCACTCACCTCAGAGCCAATGTAGGCTTTGCCCTGGATGAGTTCAGGGGCAGCATAGGCTGGGCTTCCACAGCAGGTCATTAGCTCATCTCCCAACCCTCCCTGAAATCACACAACCAACAACAAGCTCTTTTAGACGTAGTCCACAACACTCAACTGTTACATCTCCTGGTGGAATCTTAATCTTAATCGAAGTCTATTTAGGCTTGGACGAAAATCGAATTTTCCACCGTGGTGTTGATTTTGGAACATTTGAATGTGCATATCACTAACCTGCATTTCAAGTTAATTTTGGCAAATAAATTTGAAACTGTTACAACAAAATCCCCCGATATTCCATGACTTTGCATCAAGAATGATCAAATTCCCTGACTTTCCATGTCTGGAATAGACTTTCTAAAATTCCATGATATTCCAGAAATTACCTGTCCCGTGGGAAAACTTTAATTCTATTCAAATCCATGGTGAACACAAGCCAGACTTTGATTGCGAAAAAGTTTGCCGAACTGTATAGGAAATAACTATTATATTTTTATTATTTTTGAGTCGCCGGATCGGCGGATCCACCCATCCTCTGCGTTCCGGCACCTCCCACTTTACAAATTAAGCACTGATCATTCCTGTTGTATTATAATAGCATACAGTGCAGGGGGCTAACATCAGATTAACTAGAACTCATTCAAGAAAAATACCAGCAGGTTCTCATAACATAAGCTGCTACACCAATTCATTCTTCTTTTCTTTTCTACAGTACAAATTGACTGGGCACAACAATACCAACCACTCTCTGAAACCAGTTAGAGAGAGTATCAATTGATGTATTAGGATTAGATTAGTAGAAAATATGGATGACTACTGGGGCTAACAGTTTTCTGCTCAACTTCATGTCAAGTAGAAGCGCCATGTTTCTAAGCTCCATATCCAAATGAGATGAGGATACACGTAGCAACCCTCTTTGAACTTGGCAAGGTATTTCCCATCTTAAGTGATATCTTTCGGTTCTACTTCAATCAAACAAAATTTACCAGTTTACGAAGTTTTGTTTTCGCCCCGTTTACCAATGTAGCCTAATGTAAGATAACATCAGCAAATTGTAATAGGGAGAAATGATAATGCTACTGCAGTACACATTTGATACTCAAATATTGTGATTTCGTAATGTTATGGTATTTGTAAATATTGGAGGCCAACAAATTATGACACAAAATGCAATATAGTGTTTCTATTTGTAGTATGGTAGTGGCAAACCCCCCCCCCAAATCTAGCGATAATGACATGAAGAATGATATCGCCGATATTGCACGTAGTGGTGTTTACAGAAATGCTCAGATTTTTGGGTTTGCTCCTGCCAAAGGTCTCCACAAGTTCTTATGATAAAAGTAAAACATAAAATAAAACAAATAAAAACAAGAAAGGAAATAAGGTATAGGGCATTTAAAAAGATCAAACAAGCTACTGCTGTGTTTCAATTAATGCTGTCTGACAATTCCCATCCCTAATATTAACATCAATCAAACTCAGTTGAAGAATAAATCAAGCTCACAATACCTTGGGTTTGGCACACAAGCCAAAATCGATCAGCTTTAGGTTGTGATCCTCGTCAATAAGTAGGTTTTCCTGTGTTTGAAAGAGATTTCATTGTAAAAACGGAAAAACACATTTAAAACACCTGCCTATGCAGCATGCTGACTGACTCACCGGTTTCAGATCTCTGTGAGCGTAGCCCTTGCTGTGGACATACGCAAGTGCAGAAACAATCTGCCTGAAGAACACACGTGTCTCCTCCTCAGATAAACGATCTTTCGCAATGATGTAATCAAAGAGCTCCCCACCAGGACAATACTTCAGTCAATGTGTGTGACCATGGAAAAGAGCATATGTAAGAGAAACAAGACCCAGTGAGACCAGAAGGAGCAACAGATGCCACAGAACATTGTGGCAAATGTAACAGTCAGACCCTGTTTCACTTATATTACATGAACAATGGACTATCCAGACTCACACTCACATCGCCAAATAAAACCATAACAAACTATAGTTTAAAAAAGCGGTAGTCTACAATCAATCAGTGTTTTTTTTAAAAGTCAGACCATAATTATCAATTAAACTGAATATGAAAACGGAGTGCAATCAGTACAATTTAACAGAATAAAAAAAATACTTGTCTGTACATATTGGTCTATTTCCCACTTCTGATAAAGTAAATATGATGAAATGCAGGTTAAGAGTGAGATCAACACACCTCCAGCACCATGTAGATCTTGCTGTTGGTCTCCATGACATGGTAGAGACGACACACATGTTGATGACTCAGGTTTTTCATGGCTTCAATTTCAGTCTTCACACGAGGCAAATCATCCTGGAAACAAAAAGATGAAAAGCTGACAATCAAGTACATTTCACCGTCTTTACTCCTGGACTTACTCTGATCAATGAAAGAATGAGTGGGCAGAATCCTCCACAGAACAGTAAACCAGCACAAAATCCAAGTGAAAGCCCAAATTCAACTCACCCCAAGGATTTTCTTCTCCATAATTTTAATGGCCACTTTCTGTCCTGTCAGGATGTGCCGGCCAAGTTTAACCTTGGCAAAGCCACCTGCAAAATATGTTTGGTATAAGACATCTCAACCAAGCAAATGTCCACAGTACTACATGTAGCATCACATTCACGTGAAAATTCTCACCTGAACCAATGGTGTCGTACACTTCATAGTATTGAAACAACTCCGCAGCGTCTTCTGAAGGCATATTCCAAACCATAAAACTAGGACAAGACGAAATCCAGTAATTGACAGTTAGGGATAGGCAGGAACGGGTTACTTACATTTTTATTTTCAAAATATGATGTATTTACAAAAATACTAAACCATAACCAAAATATGATGTATTTACAAACCATCACGTTGCCAAATTTCGCAAAAAAATATTATGATTTCGACAGACATCAGCCAAAATGAGCGAACTTGCTGTAACAGTAGCGTTAACCAGTATCTCTCCTACAAATTAAATAACTAATGCGAAAACTTCAACTCTTTCGGGAGCAGTTAATGTTAGATTAGTAATCAATGGTCACTGGTTGAAATTACGCTAACGCAACGTTAGCCAACGATGCAAAGCTGGCTAGCGTCCCGTTAACGAAGTCTGTTTAATAATTCACATCTCCTATGATGACATCAACAACATCCAAGTAAACAGCTAACAGTATCCTTGCGAGTGAGGTTAATTACTCTGAATTAAACAACATTTCACAGTTGTGTCATAAAAACGAAACAATGCATCTTTCTACCTTTGGCTTGCTTTCCCGTCTTGCAGAAGTTTGAATTTCCCACTTTGTGACGCAACTTCCGGATGCAGGACATCTCTCACCAGAAACTTCATAAAGGTCTCTGGCCACGCCAAATGTGCAAGACAAGTTTTATCTTTTAAAACGAATACAGTACTTTGCTGAAAAAGATCTGGATGTCCAACACATTTTTGTTGAAAACTCTAATATTCACAACACTTTATTGTGGATACAAAATGTTGTTTGGCTCAAGCTAGACACCACACAATTATTTTTTTTTGGTTTGGCTTGTGGTTTTGTCAATCCAGGCTTGTGCTACAGACTTACAAAGATACTTCTTCCTAAAAACAAAACGTCCCCAGAAGTTAACAGTGGCCTGTGCCTTTAATCTCAGTTGAGGACTTTTATCCTACATGATTCTAGAAACGGAAGTTTATTTCTCAGTGTCACGTTCCATAACCTACTCATGCTCGAATGGACAGAGTACAGCTGTAGTAGGGAAGGAATGATCTCTGTTGTAATGACCTGCGTGGAAAGTCATCATCTGTAGGCTATACATTATAATGTTACATATGCCACGCCGCAGATCTCAAATGCAGACTTTATGGTATAAGATCAAGACTGCATGAAGGCTGTCGAGACTCACTAGGATTGCACATGTATGTGTACAGAATGTTGTTATCCATGTTTGCTAACTGTTAGCAGTTAGTTAAAACTGCAGGGATAGTCTACGGTTAATGCCAATAAACGGACAGTTTCATAACAGTTGTGTTAACCAACGTAACTAGTTAGCTAATAATCACGACCGAGGCAACACAATATGATAATAAACTCCTGAGTGCCCACTCGGCTGTTCACCTTGGACTTGTCGCTGGACGTCAACTTTTTGGTCAGCTTGTTGGTGACTGTTAATTAGTAAGTGCATCGGCTCTTCAATGCGCATGCGAAACGTTTCGATTGTTGTGGTGGTAGAACTTGCTACTTGATGTTGACCATATTACAAAAATGGTGTGTCAACCTCTTGTCCCATATGTTGTTGTGTGTGTTCTTTCAGAAGATCGCGCCAACACAGTGTTAAGATGGGGAGTCCCAGTGGTTTCTTAAAACTGTGCCAACGACTGCCTTCGGTGTCAACACTACGAAATGGAAGCATGTGGAGGTGGAATTGTAGGGGCAACCTCATCACAAATGTCAGCCTATGGACCCTCCCCTCAAAGAGATGTGTTTCCACAGCCCCCAGCCTCCATGTGGCAGACTTGACTGAAATGGAAAAGAGAGTTTTGGATAAGCTTTATGATGGCCTGGTGAAGGGCCACAGGGCAGCACTTGCAGAGTCAATTACCCTGGTTGAGACACAGCACCCAAGAAAGAAGGAGCTCGCCCAGGTCCTGCTGCAGAGAGTGCTGGCGTATAGGCAGGAGCAGGAGAGAGCCAATGGAAATCAACCTGTGGCCTTCCGTATAGGTCAGTAGCCTGATTTATTGTTGTGGTAGGATTCACATTGTGTAACTGACTGGCTGTTTTTAAGATTCGAAATGGTGAGCCCCCTTTTTGTTTTTGGAAATGGTTCACTGACCTTTCCAAACCTTGGAACAGTCAGTGCAGCCTGCATTTGCTACAGTTGTTTATTAATGTATACCTTGGTATTACTTAGGCTATTTGTACCATATTACCATGATCAGATATCTCAAGTCAGCACAATCATTGGTAGTTTTCAAGGACACTTATAACCATATAGTAGTCTTGAAATTGTTCACTGTTAGATTAATTATTCATTGTTGTTGGACAAAGGCAAATGCCAAATAGCCATAACCATGACCATAGCCATATTCTGTCTATCATAAGCCCACCCCATGCCGGATAAGTGGTTGTGATTGGTTCCTGGGTTTTTGGGGATTTGGAAATCGTCTTAAAGGGAGAATAACCGGACCAGATTCAAATTCACTCAAAGCCTTGTTTGGGTTCATCCAGGCTACAACTAGACTGCATTTCCAAGAAAATGCTGGCACATAATAAGACCTGGGCTTGTGTTCCTACATTTTTAACTGTAAAATCTACCAGTCGCTAACAAATAAATACTAAAGTTCACCAGCCACTCAATAGTAAATCATTATTTTGTGTCTGATATCTGCCAGCCATGTTCATATTTCATCAGCATTTGACTGGTGGCTGGATGCTAATCTTACTGTCTATGATCCAGCCCTGCTAGCCCAGAAAGTTCCATGACTTGGTCAGCAGCACCTTATCTTACTTCTATGATCCAGCTCAATCATTGCGGTCCTCTGATGAGCAACTGATATATTGTCATTCTATCAACACTAAGAGGTCACACAAAGAGGTTCTTTTGTGTTTCCTTATTGTTGGAATGATTAACCTAATGTTTTTTTTCTAGAGATAGTTTTGGTGTTTTTTTTTTGTGGTGTTTTTTGTTGTGTATGATGTTTTTATGGTGATTGATATTATTCTGTTAATTCAGTTTAGTCTATGAATGGTTGTTTTTCCCATGTAATGTTAATCATGTTAATTGTACACTTAACGTTGGATAGTTTGCTTGAGCACAATAGTTTCTAAGCTGAATTCTTTGGTTTGCCGACTGTTTCAGATTCTATGTTTGCTAGATTGCCAGCTTAGTAACTCTTCAGTTAACTTATTTGGGCACATAATTCATTGTATTTAGCTACTTGGCAAAATGAAAGAATATGAATATAAAATAGAATATTATTTTTGTCGCTCTTGCCTGACTACACACACACACACACACACACACACTAGCATATGTGGTTGTTCAGCTTTGTTATTTACAATAGAATGGTGATTAAACGGTTCACCTGATCTACATCGGAGGTGTTCCATTATACAGAAATATTGTTACTCTTGGCAAATACTAGTGTATGTTGTGTCACTCATTAGTGGAGTATAATTGAATATTGTGTGTAATTGTGCTGCAGGGCTGTCAGGTCCTCCTGGTGCGGGCAAATCGTCCTTCATTGAGGTTTTGGGAAAGATGCTGACTGCACAAGACCATAGAGTGTCTGTCCTCGCCGTGGACCCGTCCTCTTGCACAACAGGAGGTGAGCTTTGAGAGCTAATATAAATGAAACCACTTTGCATAATATAATGGAACATGTGTTTGATGCATGCACACAGCACCAGTCAAAGGTTTTCACACACCAACTCATTCATGTTTTATTTTTGTATATGTATATATATATATATATGTGTAGTATGTATCTTGCCTATTTTTTTTAATAGAACAATTTAAAAAAAAATTGAACAATAATGAAGTTCAACATTATGAAATGGCACACGTGGAATTATGGAGTAAGCAAGTGTAAACAAAGAAAGTTTTCAACGTACAGTAGACACCTTTTGCTCAGTCTCTCAACCAACCTCATTTAGTCACCTGGTATGGTTTTGAAGGTGTCTGTCAGAAAGGTTAACACTGAAGAATATAAAAGTATAATGTAGACCCTTTATATCTGTTTCTAGAGAGTTTCCAGTTGAAATGTTTAAAACTGATGCAGATCCTTTTACATTAAAATTAATCAGACTCTAGCTTAATGCTCTACATAATAAACATGTGTTTTTTTGTCCCCAAGTTACCATTACAGGTAATACGCTGGTAATCCGGTGTACCGCTGTGCCGCTGAAAATACCTTAGGAAATGCACATGTGTGTTTATGCTGAAAGCAGGGCTTCAAACCAGAACTTTTATTCATTCATATCTGATTTTGCGTTCCACCTTAAAATTACTGTTTGATTAGAACCAAGTGATTACATTATAATAAAAAAAAAAACGGTTAACAACTTTCCATATAGGGCTATGTGACGTCGTGACAATATTTGGATGGCATAAAAATGTCTAGCCTATCTATTATGCATACAGACCTTTTGGTTTCATGGTCAAACAAAAATGCTGCTTCTGCATTGGATTTTATTGATGCCTTCCCATCTAAGCACAAATGTTTAAATGAGAAACTGTCATTTTAATGCCTGCACAGGACAGGTCACATTAGCATGCAGTGAGCTACGGATTTTCAACATTAGTTATAGTTTACATGATAGGCTCGAACTAAATTCATTTCAAATTAAGTTGATGTCTACTCTACCAACATTTATCAGGTACACAGCACAATATCTCTGGTTGCAAATAGGGTGACACATTTCACTTTATAGAGGCCGTTCACAGTTCACTGCCTGCAGCCAGCAGGTCCACCTTCCAGACATGCGCAAACTCTCCACCACTTATCATGCCGTTGTAATAACAAAATAACAAAAAAATAATGTTATTAACCGGTTACCATTATTTCAAATACACGTTTCTGTTCCAGAACATAAAAAAAAATAAAAGTGTCTGATTTTGTTTTTGTTCCTATCAATCTGTTAATTCATGGGTTTCATCAGGTCCCTTCCACAGCTGTACCAAATCAAGCACCTAGATTATGAATGCAGACTGCAGGGTGCTTGAACCCATCTGTGGAAAGCGACCTGATGAAACACATGAATTGTTTCTGGTTTTTGTTTTTGGTCCATGAACCTGTTGAAAGGGACTATGGAATATATAGATTATTAAACCAGACACACTTTATATGCGTATCATGTAATATAGAATATAGAATATAAAAGATAAACACAAACTGTGTTCTGTCGTTTTTTAGATGTCCTCTGTATGGTTCTAGATGTAGGAAATAGTTAGAGTAAGGAGAAAGCTATGAATTGGTTGGTGCATATCTTCTTAACCCATTTCCAAAAAAAGTTATGACTGTGTTAAATCTAAATGAGAAGAGAATGCTAAGATTTACATGCAAATCATGTAAACCTTATAATTTATTTGATTTGCAATAGTCCAGACAACATGTCAGTTGTTGAAACAGACATTTTATTTTATTTATTTTTTGGGAATTATATGTTTATATGTTTGGGAATTATATGTATATAGTTGAATTGTCTGTAACAGTTTGTAAATGTTTGGGAACCGAGAAGATGAGTTCCTAGAGTTTTTAGAGCAAAATGTTATCCCATTTTTGCCTGAGATGGGATTTCGGCAGCTCAGCTGTCTTGGGTCATCATGATACATTCCTTCCTTTATGCACTCAATTTGACAGGTCTGAAGTACAGGCTGGCCATTTTAGCAGAATTTAACATTTTGAATGGTTGGACCAGAGGACAGTTTTCCACTTTGCCCCCCAATTTGCCTTAAGTGAGCTCGGCCCAGATAAGACTGCATTTCTGGATTTCTAAATATGGTCTCATTTTTGTTTGGTAGAGTTTTAACCAGCATTTGTGGATGGAGTGTCAAACTGTGTCCACAGACCATGGTTACAGGATGTTTTCTGGAGCCCATACAATGGTTTTCTTTACAGAATCTGTTTTTAATGCAGTGCCATCTGAAGATCAGGTCATTAAATATTGTAATATTGATATTGATTTTTATTATTGATTTGATATGTTGTCTATGTCCTTTGTACAAGTAAATAAGGATTCACCAGATTTACGGATTTTCACTTACTGTTGTTATTTACATTTTGCAGTGTCTCAATTTTTTTTGCAACTTTTGACTAGTACTGTACTTAATCTGAATCTGTCTTTCTATTCACACAAGGGTCATTGATGGGGGATAAAACGCGCATGACAGAACTGTCCAGAGATATGAAAGCCTTCATCCGACCAAGCCCTACCTCAGGGACTCTTGGAGGTGTCACAAGGACAACCAATGAAGCCATTTTGCTATGCGAAGGAGCAGGTTATGATGTTGTTTTAGTTGAAACAGTTGGTAAGAACACACTTACAATTTTAACAACACCCTCACTCTCTCACTCACATGCCATCTCTGTCATGTTTGGTCTGCATAAGCCCAATTAGGTCCTAATTGTGTTCCAGATAATGTAATCATCGGCAATGCAAGTGTAGTCAATCAAAATGGTAATATTAGAAAATGTAATATTACGGTCGAAAATAAACAAATATCAAATACAAATACCTTAGGTTCCATGGCACATGACAATCGTGTTAGTGATTTTTGGTAGGTTTATATACGCCAGAAGCACTTACTTCCTGTTAGATGTGACATTTGACACTGGCGGTATTCAGTAGATGGCATAACTACACCAAACAAAATGTACAAATTTACTGCATATGTTTTGTGATCTACAGTGCAATGGTAGACAAGTTATCCTAAAAAAAACAGTATTCAGCTTACCTACTGGGGGGAGGAGGGACTGTTGGTGGAATCTTGCATTCTGATTGGCTGTTGGAAATCTGCATTTTGATTTGCTATCGGAATCCCGCATTTTGACTGGCTGTTGGGATCTTGCATTCTGATTGGCTGTCGAAATCCTGCATTATGTTTGGCTGTCAAAATCCAGCATGCTAGCTCTGTGTGCTATGCTTGATCATATGCCATAATGCGCTGCCTCACTTCCTGTTGGGTGTAGTGAATGCAGTGTATGTACAAAAATTGCTCACAGGTATACACACCCTCTACATTTGGTGCGTGTAGCTGAAACTATAGGCCAAGCAGATGATTCAGTGACTTAATGGAACGCTGTGGGGTTCCTGAGCCACACCTGAGGCCAAGCCTATTTGTCCATGACTGCTTTATCTGACACCTGTTATGTGTGTCAAATTTCATGTATTTTCGCCCATGGGAACCTCCTCAAAAAAAGTAAATGTCTGGCAGGATAACGTCATCTGTAATAATAAAATCCTATAGGGCCAATACCAAACCAATAGGGCTGTGCACCTTTGCTGCTGCAGTGCTGGGGCCCTAATACATAATGGCATTATTTCCACTGCCGTTAACAGGCAGGCTACAATGAAAGTTGAAACTGGGAAATACAAATGCGAATAAAGTCAGGTCTTTTTGTCTGCAGGGATGCTGTCTGTTCAAAGACAAACACATATATACAACACACAAACACAACACTATATGTTCCAGTAAATCTTCCAGAAAATCTTTTGTTGCTGACAGTGCTGTTTGATTCATTGGCAAGAGAGCTTTTAGCAAACCAACATTTCTAGGTGTACATATCTGGAAGACCGGTTTAGAAAAAAAGTCTGTTTAAAGGCCAACATGTAGAGAGAAAGATGCCTTTTTAAATGAACTCATTGTGTATTGTATATAGTGATAGAGATGATGGGGTTTGTGCTTTGCATTTAGTGAAATTGTGTCCCAGTAACCTGGCTTACATGCATGTTTTTTTTTTCAATCAGAATGATTTTTTTTCAGATAATTTGATCCAAATATACCATTTATGAAGGAATAAATTAATTCTTACTAGATAAAACAAACAAATAAAATGATCAGATTGCCCCTCCTACGCACAGGAAGGTGCCTCAAAGATACAAGTTCCAAAAAGTAAAGAATTCAGATTAGTGTACACATGGTGATTGGACTGGACCACACCACACCTTTCAATCCGGCTGAAATTCCAATCGAATCGGCAGTTTTATTTCGGCAGAGGTGTTATTAAGTGTTTTTATTCAGATTGAGACCTGAAACTGATCCTATTCAGATTAAATGTGCCCATGTAGACCCATTATTTCATGAGAGCCATATATATTAATCTGATTTGTTTGTTTCATGTCATTTGACCAGTTAATGCTCTCTGTGTTAAGGTGTTGGACAATCTGAGTTTGCCGTGGCAGATATGGTTGACATGTTTGTGTTACTGATACCACCAGCAGGGGGCGATGAGCTACAGGTAAATGCCTTTTCACTGTAGACCGCAGTAACACACACAGACACACAGACACACAGACACACAGACACACAGACACACAGACACACAGACACAGACACACCTACAACATTTGTGGTAAGAATCAGTTTATGCTAGATATGTGCACTACTGCACTTATATTTCTGTAATAACCAATACAATCATTATTTGGTCATTTTCTAGGACTAAAATGTTATGTAGGGTAGCTATACAGTAGGAACATGTCAATGTGTGAGGGAATAGCTCAATATGTGATCATTTAGTATACAAAGAGGCGATGTTGTACATATATGGGTTAATATGCATAGTTAATTACACTGTTATACCTATGCATTCTATTTATCTATGGTACAACATTGGCACTATATGCTAAATACCTATACAAAGAGATATTTTCATACAGATTGTAATATTCTTACTAACAAACCCACATACAAAACCAGTCCTTTGATGACTGAAAATCACTGAAATGACTGAAAATTACAACTGCCCCTGTTTTTGTTTTTTTTTGCTTAATGTGTTCATGTGCATTATTTGTTGAAACCACAAGTTTTGCCAAAGCATACTTAAAATATATGCCTGGACTGCCAGCCTCAGCCACAAAATTTGAGGTAGAAGCTAGAAATTTAGATTTCGCTATCGTGTCTGTTGTACAAGATATTGGCAGAGCAATAATATTTCCGCATGCAAATTGGGTTTCTGGTAAACAGTTGTGGTTAACTTTTGACAATGTTGCCGCAACTTTGCAGCAATGTCATATTTTCACATGCAAATTAGGTTTGTGGTAAACTCTGGTTGACTTGTGGCGATCTTCTGGTGGACTTTATGGTGGACTTGTGGTGTACTACGTGGTTAATGTATGACAAACTTTTTTTATATGTTTCTTTTTTTGTCACAGGTTTGCCAGAATTTCTGAAAAATAGAAAAAAAGTTTGCACACTTCAAATTCTTCTTTGTGGTTTATTTTCTTTTTGCACTCTTTTTTCACAAATCACTTTTGTTCTGCACCTTGACTTGGGATGTCATGTGCACAGTCTTTTTACTATAACTGAAGTTTTACATTTCTGCCTAACATTCAAGTGAGGCTTTCAGGCGAACATATTTGCTGAAAATTTGCCTCTAGTGGCCAACATGTTTACATATCTGTAAATATCAGACGCAACAGAGAAATCTAAATGCCTAGCTTCTAGCGACATCTTGTTTTGTTGCAAGCAAAATCAACTGAAGCGTACTCAGATGACATGATAGACGAGGCACTGTTGCTCATCTGTCCATCATCCTACAAAGCCCGCCCAGACAACTTGACTGGTCCGAACAGCTCTGTTCAGTTCAAGCATAGTTGGAGTCCAGATGGAACTTCCTGACCTCAAATTTCCGTGTCCTCAAAGTTCATGCTGGCTTTCCAGGCTAAGGGAACTCATTTGTTTGCCACAAATCACCCACAAGCTTGCTGCAAATCTGTCACAGACATTTTATTTTTGTGAAGGTTTGGCTGACTATGAATAATGCCCAGTCATGGTTTACAATATAATTTTTCAGTCTGTTAAACTGAAATCATATAAAGGGCTAACAGATGGGTGTAGGGGCCCACATTGACAAGGTTTGAAAAAAAAAAGACAAGAACAGTAACAGTAAACTTATCTGATTTGAATCAGAATGGCCCCGATTTGTATTGGTCAGTACATGTGGATTCAGCATTTAGAGACTTAACCAATGGTTTTAGCCAGAGTCATGTTTGAAGTTAAAGTGCTTTGGGTTTGGGGATGACAGAGAGCCCCTGTTGGCAGCATCTATGAATATCAGCGGGGCGTTGACTCAGTTTATTGTTGCATATTAGCTCATATGCAGCCATGACTCTGTAATGGGAAACAAGCAGTGGCTCTAACTGAGGCATGAACAGTAAGGTGGAATCAGTACCAAAGGTGCCAATAATTCTGGAGGGGACTGTAGCCTCAGTAGTCAACATTGAAATGTGGACATAGTCAGTACCCTCATCTCTTCATTGCCATTGTCAGGAAACTGGCCTGTGTTTATGTCTATGATTAGCTCTCTAAAATACACCTTTTCTGTTCATTCATTACACAGGGAATAAAGAGGGGTATTATTGAGATGGCAGATTTGGTGGTCGTGACTAAGTATGATGGAGACCTAGTGGTTCCGGCTCGTCGGATACAAGCAGAATACACCAGTGCCCTGAAGCTGTTGAGGAAGAAGTCTAAGTCTTGGACGCCAAAGGTTTGAATCTCTCATCTACTTATTTGAGCAAACACTGAAAAGCAAATAAGCATTGCAATATATCTATATATCTATCAGATTTAAACTGATTTCAGAAGTGTACTTTTAAAATCGGTGTAGATTTAGATAGAAGCCTGTTCTTGTGTGCCTAAAATAGCTGCCTGAAGGTTGACTATTGTTATTTTGTTGTTACTGTGCAAGTATTGCTTTGTAATGAGTCAGTTGAGTAAAAGTTGCAGTAAGCTGATGTGAAGTAACAGTGGTCTCATACTAGTCGTGGCATCACATCTGCAGACCTTTTCTCCTTCTCTTTATCTGCCGCTTCCTCCCACTCACTCCCTCTCTCCCTGACTGCATCTGCTTTGCTGTGGCACATAGCCAGCGTGGCTGTCCGGCAAAGCAGAGTGCTGTGTCATGCGTTTAGCTGATTAGAGGGCCACCCACACAGAGCACAGCCTCTGGCCTCGTCTTGGCTGAGTGCTGGCTGATGCATTCCCTCTGACTGAAGGATGGTTTGTCGTCTCTATTGATTTTCACTTCTTTTTTCTTCCAAAAGTTCATGTCGGGAAAGAGACGAAGAGGAATTGTTTGTGTGGCTGTTACCTTTTAGCTTAAGGGTGAATGTTCTCGGCAGATTTAGAGAGAAGGGAGGATGTATTTTAACACCTAGCTCCATTCTTTAGCTGTTAGTAATTTACCATCCCTACGCTTGTCCAGGCCTGGTCTCATATGTACATTTATATTCAAATAAAAAGAGCAAGACATTTAACATTCCACAGTCCATTCTGATCAACAGAATTCTTGCCTGTTTATTATTAGAAATGTATTTATGTGATTATGCCACCACACTGCAGGGTAATCATGTCGTGTTAGGCAAGGTTTTTCTTCTTTTTTTGTGCTTTCACAGATTTTTAACAATGATATTACTATCACATATTTTCGCATATTTTTTAAAATCTTGTAAATAATGGGCAAGAATAGTTATACAGTGCTGCTTATAAATGGCTGCTTAGGGAATTGCTGCTTATGCACTGTATAGATTTAGATTGAACAAAAGTTGGCACAAGAATGTATGACCTTGTTTCACTTCTTCGATTTCTCGTTATATGAACAAAAATCCCCCATATAATGCAGAGTGTGTCTATGTTTATGTTAACAGTGTTGTGCAGCATGTCTGTACTCAGAGGGTTGTGCAGAGGGCGGGTGTTGCACTCTTCCCTCCAGCAGCAGTGCTCTCCTCTGTGGCCCTCTGGCCTCACTGTTGTGTGTGCGCTGTGCTGCTGTGCTGCTGTGCTGCTGTGCAGGTGGTGCGCGTGTCCTCCCAGACGGGCGAGGGCGTGGCGGAGCTGTGGAGCACCATGCTGGCGTTCAGGGCGGCCGAGCTGGCCAGCGGGGAGCTGCCGAGGCGCCGGCGCAGCCAGCAGAAGGTGTGGATGTGGAGCCTGATCCAGGAGAACGCGCTCAGCCACTTCCAGCAGCACCCCTCGGTGCGCTCAGCGCTGCCCCTGCTGGAGGGGAGGGTGACCCGGGGGGAGATCTCACCCGGCCTGGCAGCAGACCTCCTCCTCAAGGCCTTCACCTCCACCAGCTCCTGAGCAAGAGTCCGTGCAGCAGGAGGAGCACTTGTCCCATGCTAGAGATGCACAGGGAGCACGCGCTGCTCTGACTCTGACTCTGCAGCACAGATGAGAGTGTTGGGGACACGAGTGAGACTGGACCTTTCAGTGTGATGTGTGTGTCTTTGATCAGGGTGCACAAGTGAGACTGGACCTTGCAGTGTGATGTGTGTGTCTTTGATCAGGCTGCAGGTGGAGGCATCATGTGTGCTAACAGCTGCTCTTAGGGTGAACTATGATGGGAATTTCTCAACCTCACTAATGGACAATCACTGTTAGTCCACTACATTGAATTGAACCTTTTAATCACCATTTATGCTTGAGATTCCATGGGATCACACTTACTGATACAATTCATCTCCTGTATGGCAAGTAGTTTTGGATAAAATCCTTTTTGAATCAGTGTAAATAATTGTGTTGTTGTGTTGTAAGTCTTGTATCAAAACACTAGGAGGCAGCAAAGTCACAGAAAAGACTGCTCCTTTATGTAAAAACAGCTCCTGCCTCCTGGCCACCGTCATCTTGAAAGAATCTGTTTTGTTTGAGAGAGGGGGAAAGAAAGAGAAAGAGAGATGTATGTGTATGTACGCAGGCTGGTGAGGACCATGGGAGTAGAAGTGCTGAGGCTCTGGTCAGTGCTTGTGGCACTGCTCCATTGCTATGTCCGTCCGGCTGCTCTTGCATGGTCATTCGTGTTCATCGATTATTCGTGTCTGCCTGTGTGTGTGTTAGGAGGGAAATATGTGCCCTGCCTCCTGAGACCCTAAGCTCGGAGTCCTTGTCGTTTGCTTCTGTCTACCACCAGGAGCAAAGACGCTGTCTGAATACTGATGACTTCATTAGGTTTTGACTTCCCCCTTCAAGCAATGCACTAACACTGACACACTCGCCATGATCTCTTAGGGTGAGGAGTGCCTGCACACCCCCGCTCACACGATCTGCCCCCCAATCGTTTCCACATCCTTTTGTCCCACTATGTGCCAAAAAGTTGGGGATGCCTTTTAAAAAGCATAGCGAGGATTCTAGTCTGTCATCATTTCAGACTCCAGGAAATGGCTTCATTTACATGTTTAGCACTTAGAGCGATCATTTCTTATAAGCAGAGCAATGCGAGGGCAAGGGCTTTGTTGATGAAACTGGAAAGTTTGTGTTTGTCAAAGCAATTTCAGTGATTTTTCTTTTGTTCCCTCTCCAGCAAACACTTTTGCATCCAACACACTTTTCACCACATTGCACAAATGGCTATGGTTGACTCACAGCTTGTCTCAATATGGTACAGGCACAAAGTCACGTGTTTATGTGGTGCACCAGAGGTACAATAGCCGAGCAGGAAATGGAATGCCTACGTTTCTACGCACATCGTACAAACAAAAGAATGCCCAAAGAATGTATTGATCAGGACTGTGGAGAGTGTGCACAATGATTTCACTGGTAGGACTCCTGTAACTACGGTATGAAGGTAGTTGTTCAAGTGAGCGCTGGGGAGCTGTACCCTGAGTGGTAAGTGTTTCTGCATGTGTGTTGAGGGAAATGTCAGTGCAGCCCTCCCACCTTGCTGGAGAGCTGTGTTCAGGAGGAGGCTGCTGCTCACGCTCCGCGGCCTGACAAAGCCCCCTCTCCCTGCCGTGTTTCTTCTCCACTCCCTCTACACACACACACACACACTCACACACACACACACAGTTTATATCTATGATGGCTTGGCTCTCTGTCTTGCTGACTGATGCGTGTGTGTATACACATATTTCCTCCAGGCTTCTTTTACAAGACTGGCACGACAGAGGTAATCCAGCAAGTGCCATGTTAGAGTGGGCAGAGTGGGCAGAGAGAGCGACTCTTTCAAATTCATACAGCTGAAGATGTCACCTCTAGATATCTTCCCAATCAGCACTGCGGAGGTTGCTCACTTTGGCCAGTGCAAGGCTGAGGAATTACTGCTCGTCTCCTGTGAGTTGAACTGCAGTCTCTAATGATAATTCATGTAAAAATGGGAAAGCAAACTCAGACAAACAGAATCTTTGAAATGGATGAATTGTCTTCTTTAGAGGGCCAGTGTAGAGGTTCCTGTAGAAATGATAATCTCAGTGGTATTAAGGGGGAGGAAGAGACCAGGGGAGCTTCAGTGGTCTCTGGTAATGGATTTGTGTGAATAATTATTTGTAGTTATGGTTTGAAGATGATATCAGAGCAGGATGAATCCCACCAAGTGATTCATTGGCATCTGAGGGAATGCTGACAGCATTCTCTTAATGAATTCCATCTGGTCCCAGAGTGGGATTTGATCAGTCCAAGTTGCTATTTTGGGCACTTGATAACCATTGGCCAATCAACGCGTGCTATGACAATTAAACCTGTTTTGCTCAATCATAGATAGAGACAAGTACATTATGTCCTGCCATGTCAGACCACTGCTGCCCATGATTTGAAAAAGAAAACACAGCCAAAGATGGCAGTGAGCAGTGAGCTCCCCTCAAGGCCATGAAAGGCATCCACTTCTAATCCTAATAGCCATGGCTAGGCCTACCTAACTCAGTTCAGCTGCACTACGGCTGCAGGCCAGCATTCTTTCCAATGAGGTCTGTAGCAACATCCTGCTGACATTCAAAAAATATTAGCTTGAAACCAAAAATTCGAGAGTGCTAAGGTACAGGTACTGTACTGTTCAGTCTACTGTATATGACAGACTCTCAACATGAAGATCTATTGTAGATGTTATGGTCGCAATATGCAGGACCAAGTGACATGTTTTTTGTTTGTTTTGCTTTTGTAGCTTTTGTGATTTGCGGGCACCAGCCATCACCAACAATTAAGTATTTATGCATTGTGGTAAATTGATCAAAATCAATCCTTGATTGAATCTGAAGGATAACTAGTTTATTGTACTAGTGTAGATTTGGTTGGATAATGCCTGATACACATTCCTGATTTGTATTCACTTACTTAAGTTTGAAACGTTACTATGACAGCCTTCAAAAGCTCACATTTTATTTTGAAACCCAAGGGTTCTTTAAATGAAGTATTTATGAATATCAATATTGTTGGAAAGGAAATTTCCCCTTTGGACATAAGAGCTCTCTAGACTCACCAAACATCAGAAGACACCACAGTACTTGCATATTTCAAACTTTTCTGATATTGTGTGGCCAGTTTTAATACTTTAGTTTAAGTATTAGTTTAGTATTCGGTATAAGTTGATACTTTAAATATTATGCCCATTTGAGAAGAGATGTCGATAGGCACATGCCAATATCATTTCCTATCTGAGATAGGAATGTAAACTTGAACACACCAACAGGCCAACCCTGCTGGATTGCACTAGTAGACCTACCTGGGCGGAAACCACATGGCCTGTCTGATCTGTTTGACAGGTGTGTGTGTGTGCATGCAGGTCATGACTGCAGAAGCGGGCTGGCGAGTGGAAGTGCTGTGGAGAGGGCAGTGTTGTCGCGCCAGGCTGACATGTCTGGGAGAGGTGCCAGGGCTCAGCCGGAGTGCCCATTGGTGTGTTGCTGGACAAGTGGAGAGAGGGCACTCCTACCGGTGCGGGCAGATGGGTAAACTTTTGCTGACCACACGGCACCACTGGTCTGGCACAGGTGCCAACAACCGGACACACTGATTCTGGCAAGCTGGTATGGAGACAGGTGTTTCCCATTTCCCCATTCAAGCTTTTTCAAACGTGTTCTCTGTGTTTGCTGTGTGCATGTATGTTAGCGAGTTCTCACAGTTTTGAGAATATTTAGATAAAGCACTTGGCTTTGATATGGCTCCTGTGAGAATATTTCCCGGCTCTGTACAATGAATACAATGACTTTTTTCAAGGTGAGAATAGTGCCTTTATGTGAATAGAAAATCACAGGAGACCTTTCTTTCAGCATTGTTTGTACATTTCAGAATGCCTGTTTTAGTTGTCCTAGATTTTCTTGTCTATCTTGTGTTGGCCAAAAGTGTCCTGCAGTTGTGCATGGGGAGTCATCTGAGAAAAAGTGTCCCCTGTGTGTGGCCCATCCCTCTACCAACCTGCTCATTGGTTCATTTGAAGTGGACAGTGGATCTACTGACTGGTCAGGTGGAGTTCCATCTCACAAACCTCCACAATTTGTTCATAAGACAACGGAGAGGAAGCTCACTGCCTTTTCTGTCTTTTGTTTATCACATTTAACATGATATTAATGTTCTTGCTCTGTTGGGTCTAGTAGTGAATAGTGGTGCCTGATCCTTGTAAACATACACATTGCAGGGAGCCATCCGAATTAACATAGCCCACCTAGAATGACAATTGATTTCTCTATGCAAACAGGCTTCACTGAATCTACTGAATCACTGGCAAATGTGTTGCCCTATGACATCAGTACCATTATGAACAAATTATTGTGGCCCTTTACATGCATGCTCTTCAAAAAATATTTTAGAATGAAAGGTATTGTCATATTGATTTGATTCATATTTAGCAAAAATGCTACATAGCCATAGAGTGCATTCAAAAAACAAATCATACAAATATGAGGTGGTAAGATGTAAAAGAAAAAGCCATTCAAAGACATTAAAGTTTATACTTTAAAACGTATAATTTAAGGTTAAAATGTTTTCACGTAGATGGCAGATCTCTCCACTTTACTTCAAAGAGCGGTAGGGGATAAAATGAACTCCTGGATAGATAGGTTCTCATTTGTTTGACCTGTACTCCCTTAAAATCAGCATTAATGGCTGAATTCCCAGAATCTTAATTGGAGACGAGAGACCATAAGAGGGCTTTAAGTGATTTTGGAAGGACTTCCAATAACTGCAATCACAAGGCTTTTTGAAAACAGTCTATATTTCTAGTTTCTTTTTCATTCTTTCTTTCAAGGCCATTTCATATTCTCTGGAGAGACAGTAAGTGAAACAACCATATACAAACCCATCTGTCCAACATAAATGAAAAAAAATAAAAAAACGTTGGTGAATGTATGAGTATGTATGAGTTGTTATGAAACACCCGCACCATATCATTCTTTCTTTCATATCTGAGAATCTGCAATACAAAGACTCTGTGACTGAGAACATTGAGTCCTGACCCAGATAAGCATCTCCTCTTCGCGGTCAGCCTCGCAGAATCACTTAAAGAGGTGCAATGCTGCCACCTGGAGGTTCTGGGAGACCCCCAGACATCCCCTTTATGTCATCTGACCCCCACAGCCCTTGTGATACAGGGGGCAGTGTCAGGGTAGTCGATCAAAGGTGGACAAGAAGCATATGCTGCTGTGGGAGATAATCAAGAGAGCCTGAGATGCCTGATAAAAATAACCTCTGCTCTCTCATTTAAATTCCCTCCTGTAGCCAATCACACTCCGAAATACACACCACCAAAAATCTACACAGAAGATTGAGAGGAGAAGAAATGGTTTGTTTGCCTGTCAGTGGCTTTGCAGTGCAATGGGGTATTGATGTTATTATGCTTCAGCTGATGATTACGTATCCATGGAGACCTAGTGACCCCACAATTGCTTTGTGGGCTTTGGTGCCATGGTAACCCTCGAGTATGCTGAGGTTCACTGTCAGTGTCTCAATTGATTTTTTTTTTTTCAATCTTCGGCACGGTTGGGCTTTAAATTGTGACTGTAGGTATACCCACACACATATGTATCCACATCCACATTTAGTATCATTTGTGCTCTCCAGGGCTGTATGTGCTACAATATGTTTCTAATGTTAAGCAGTGTGTTAACATCAAAACACACCTCCTCTCGGTCTTCGTCTGCCCCATGCCCCTCTCCTCTGTTGCACCTCCAAATTGTCAAACCCCCTGCTGTGCCATGGTGGTATAATCCGAGCCTCATCTACAGTAGAGGATCGCGCCACAGGGGGGTTTGACGAGGTTGAGGTTAGCTGGGTCAGGGCTGACAGGAAATGCATGTTCCTACTTGTCTTGTTTATGCCCCGTCTGTGAGTTAGATATGGTGCAGATTATCTGCCCAACTGCCCCCCTTTGTTTAACGATTACTCACTGCTGTTTGTGTCACATAATATCTTCAATCTTTCTGTGGTTTTTGGCCACAATGTGCCATGTTGTTTGCTTTTCTCGCCTCTTCTAACACACATACACAGCTGTAGAAATACCCATTCGGGAATGCTCATTGATTGCTACTTGCTCACTGGCAAATGCACAAAAAAGCACTGCCCTCATAAGAGGACCGAGCCAGCAGCTCCCCTCCTCAGAGGCTCAACCCAATGCCTGATAGGAATTTCAGTAAGAAACAAAATCCACCAAAAGTTCTATGTGATATTTGTGAGGAGATAATCGATTCCAGAGCTTGGTATTTCTTTCCCCCTTTTTTGTTGAAATTCCTCCTAGAGTATTCCGACCCAGCTCTAATTTTCACTGTGTGCCGTCTTTTTCCATGCCCTGCTCCATTTGTTTCTCTCTTCCAAGACAAGAGCAGGGGATCTGTCTTCACTTAGCACGCCGTGCCTCCTCACACACTCAGGGCTGGCCTGGCCGCACGGAGGTGAAGCACGAGAGCCTGGGAAATATTGATGCTGCAAGCCAGCACAGGAGACCAAGAACCAGAGAGCTATGGAGAGAGAGAGAGAGAGAGAGAGAGAGAGAAAGAGAGGGACACAGAGGGGGAGGAGTGGGGGTAGCGGGGAGCAGGCAGAAGCAGCCAGGCAGCTGGGGGTTTCCTGCAGACATGCAGCCCTCCCTTCAAACCCCTCCTCTAAGCAGCTTTCCTCTTGAGGTGGGGTCATTCAGGGTCATGGCGGGATTACACTTTTGGCAAACAGTAGGAAGCTCCTCTGGTCTGGAAATGCCCACTGCAGCATGAGGGAAAGAGAGGGAACGAGAGAAAGAGAGAAAGAAATAGGTACTGAGACAGTGAAAAGCAGGAAAACACAGGAGACATGAATGAGAGAGAGAGAGAGAGGAAGGGAAGGAGAGGAAGAGAGAGACTCCCCTGTGGCTGGACTTGGTGTGTAATGAAGCCAGGGCCGGCCTCAACCCTACAAACAAAAAAGCCAACGGCCGATCGATCGTCTGCTGCCAACTTTCATGCGCTCGTGTCAGAGGTCTGTGCTGAGCAGACAGCTGCAGCCACGGCGATGCCGAGAAAAACTCACCTCGCTGTCCAACCACAGACAAGCGCACACACAAAGGCAGCGCTCAGAAAAGCCAGAGTGCTGACCTCAGTGCAAATGAGTGTATTATTGTTGTGAATTGTATAATTATTGTTGTCCGTCAACATGATACATCTTAGTGTTATATCTTGGTTCAACCACTTCATTCATATATGATGTAAATGTATGTACATGTGTGCATTTATTTGTCCCTAGTCTTGCGCTTACCAGCTCCATTCAGTGTCTGCTCACAGTTTTTGCTTCAGTTCAAAACCATGTTCCCTGCCAACAGTTATCCCTGAGACTTACTACTACTACTACTACTACTACTACTGCTGCTGCTACTACTACTACTACTACTGCTGCTGCTATTACTACTACTACTACTACTACTAATAATAATAATAGTAACAATAATGATAATCATACTAATAAAAATAATCACATTAATTAATCGCATGAGTTGGGGAGTTGGACTGTTCCTGGCGCGTGTGTGTGTGAGTGTGAGTGTCGTCACTGCTATGACGCTTGAGGTGTCATATCTCCATCTTGTGAGCACATGGAGCTCCAGTGGTGATGCGCTGCTCATCCCAGAGAGCCATTGTGCGTCTGATTTACAGGATGACCTTTCCACAGGAGGTATTTAGCTATGTCAACACTTCCCCCTCACCGCTCAAAATAACTGACCTGTTGGCATCAGGCTCATTGACCTTGGGTGGGCATGTGCCCACACCACATTTTAGTGAAACAAATAAAACAAACAAACATCTCCAGCATGTCACAGCGTAACTTAGTTAAGGTCTCCTCTATGTGTATGTTCAATTGAAATATGGCTGGTAGTGTATTGTCTATGTAATGACTTTTTATGAGAATGTGCTGTATTTGTTATGAGTAGTGTGATAAGATGACATAATAATTTCTCATTTTTTGTAGTTTGTTTTTCAATGAATAGAATATTCTATTAAAATGTGTTTCATTTGTCATTAAGTAGGTGATTGATATACATTCAAACCAAAATAATTAATTTTATTGAATAAATGTGAGGATTGGTACTTCCCAATTGACTCAATACGTTTACAAAGTACTGCAATGCTACTGACTTTACTTCACGCTTCAATTCTTACCTGCATTGATATTTACTAAATGGTGATTAATATCCACAAAAACATGCATTCCAAAAGAATACATTGGGCCCTAGACTCTGATGAAGACGTGGCAAAACGTTAGTCCACTATGTGGCACCTTATATCAAAAACTTGTGAACCGGTGAACATTGATTCGTTAATGCATTGGGCCCTATTTTAAAGGGGAAAGTCAGTGAATGAGCAATGCAACTAAAGCAGTTACGTGGCATGTAGGATTATTGAACAGACCCAATCATTTCTGTGTTTAGAATTTTAGCTTTGGTTAGACTTTATTCATTTAAAATAGGCAAAATGCACAAACCACTGTTTATGTTCTATCAGTTATCTATAAATGCATTTTCACACAGATCATGAGCTGAATAGTTTACACTGAAGTCAATGCAGAAATCTGACTGCACAGATTTGAAATGATTTTGTCTTATTAGTGTCAGTTGGTATGAATGGGTGAGATAGTGCCTTCAAATCCAGTTCGACATGGCTAAAACATCTTCAATATCTTTTTTAGATAGTTAGCGTGTCCTTCCCAAGATACATACTCGCTAATCAGCACAACTGCTCTGGCTGAAATACGTTAAGCTCTGTGGTCCCCATGGTTCTGCTGTGAAGTGATTAAGATGTTTCAGAACCTGCAAGAGAGGGTCTCATTAAAGGCAAACTATGACAGTGGACAGATGTGTGTGCAAACCATGACATGTGTACAGTACCACATGTGTGTGCACACCATGACATGTGTACAGTACCACATGTGTGTGCAAACTATGACATTTAGTGGACAGTCCCACAGTAACAGTAGAGGCTCTTTTCTCAGAATTGTATCAGTAAACAAAGGATGTCTCATACTGTGGAATTGTGAATGATTGTCCCAGACGTCACATAACATCCTATCTGCTGATGAGTGGTTTTGAATACAAATGTACATACATTTTTTTAGTGAGTTTCTTCTGTATGTTTGTGTACACTGCGTCTAGCAGACTGTTTTGTGCAGTGTATTTCCCTGTCTGTAGGAGTGTGGCAGCTCCAGTGAGGCTCGGGTTGAAGGTGCACTGCAGCTCCACAGGCCTAATGGAGATGAATGGATGGCGTAATGCTGGCAAACGCTTTGTCTCTGCTTCATCTGTTCTCATTAGGAGGTGGGACCCACCTCTGCCTTGTTCTGAGAGCCTGAACTCACATACACATCCACACCTGCCCACACACACACACACACACCAATGCAGTTATGGTGGCTTGTGACGGTCTTTAACAAGGGTATTGAATTTTAGGACAAGAATGTAGCACTACTGTATGTATGTATTTTGTAGAGCAGAAGAACCTGAAGTGCAAAAAGATCCAAACGGTCTAAGTAAATTGTTTTACTAACTTATGACTTATGACTTTTTGGCTTAATAAAGAACTGAAGTACACCGTTTGGAAATGCTTCTAGGTTAACTGATGGCTAAAATAATGTTCTTATTTTCATTCATGAAATTTCATCCATACATGTTGGGAAGAGAGCAGACATGAGACATTCATTGTAATATCTGATGTGAGCTTTACTTTCAAATTCTGTTACATTTAGAACTGGCAATTGGAACATAAAAGGATGCCAAAACATAGAACCAAAACAAATACAAAACCAAATAAAAAGTACAAATGGTCTAATTACCAGTTACAGTCACAAACAACCCTGTACAGCCTTAAGAATGAAGTCATAAAAAAGCTTTTTTACAGCATATACCAATTATTTGTATCACCAAGTGCCAAAAGTAGAACAAAATAGAAAAAAAGTTGAGCCTTGTCATAAAATACAGCGAAAAATGCTAAGCCAACGGACTGTGGAAACCGTAGTATTGTGTACGCAGTCAACTGCAAACCATGTTTAAGTTAGTATTGAGAGGATACAACATAATAAGTGCAAAGAACTAGAAAAAAAGAGACAAAGAGAGCAATATCATGCAGTTTGTAAGTCTTGTAATGGAGGTATGAAAACAAACATATAAAAAATAGAAGCCGAATGATGCTGCTTATGATCAGGCAAAATATTTAAAAGAAGTGCTTAAAATTAGATTAGCTTAAGAATAGCCTCGGCCATAGCCATTCTCATGTTCTGCACGTGCTGGAACAGAGTGAGAGGGCAAAAGAAACATGACATGATTTTTCTGTTGGCTTGACCATGACATGGTAGTTGTTGAAGGCAGACTGACTAAAAGAATAAGAACCAAAAGTAGGCTTTTCCAAAAAAGGACACATAGGATTTATATGCATGTGTCCACAGAATGGACCCCAGAGAGCCAAGTTTGACTTGTGTCCTCTGGGGTCTCAGGCCACTTCTTTCCACCAAGTGGCACTCGGGTAGAACATACGAGTAGAGAAGGAGCCTTTTGTATCAAGCAGTGGAACTCCTTATTTTGTTACAACATAGCACCAGAACTGCATGCTGAACATAGACACAAGTTTTAAAGGTTTAAAAAATGACAAAAGGGTCAAGTCGTCACTGGGTGACTATTTATGTCCATCATATCCTCACTTGTTCACTGATTCAGTAACTCAACTCAATCACCAAGAATATCGCCACCAATGTTCTAATCAACAGAAAGAATATATACATGGGGGAAATGATACTCCCTTTGATAACACAAGGGTCATCCTATAACGCTCCTATTCTCACCCAACAAGAGGCAGATTGCAACTGAAATTGGCACCTTGCCAGTGATTATTCCTTTACCTTACAGCATTTCGGAAATATAAAACTAGCAGTGACTAATAGCATAGAATGACGACCCTCCATTTCTAGACACCGAATTCCTGACCATTAATTAATTAATGAGGTAATTTATAGCTAATTGCGAGGACATTTTCCAAACCTTGTGAGGATAAATAGGTGGGTGGGGATATGGAGGATGACTTTAAAAGATGACCCAAGTTAAATGCTTTGCTTTAATGTGGAGTGTCCAGTAGTGAGAGCTCCAATGGGGACATTATTTGTCTTTTTTTGTTGTCAAATGTTCTCTATTTGCTCTGATAAATAGATTCCTCTTTATTCAAACGTGCAACATTTTAAGGCCTGTGCAAAAAAGGCGTATCTCAATTTAGCCTGGCAACTTTTCTGGACCAGGGATGTGGTGGGAGGGGGTTTAACCTCTGCTGTTTAATTTGGGCTCTGTTGTGTTCGGAGTTTAAAGACAGGAGTCAAGGACAGGAGAAGCTTCTTCCTGTGGGGTTTGCCCCTCAAGAGGAACAATTGAATCACGTTTCAATTTAGCTTCCATTTCCCAAAAGTAAAATGACAACAGAAAGCAGATGGAGGGCATATTGATCAGCTAGTTTCATCATCAGGACCACACATTGTTACCATGCTAGAGTTTATGTATGGGTGGCATCAAAACGTCAGACTTTTGAGGGCCTAAGTGCTTTCTGTCTCTGAAATGTGATGAAGTGCATTCACAACTCAAATATAAGAGGGGGGTGTCAAAAACAGTACCATGTCTGCCCACTTTCCGCAGGGCCAAGCTTCTACATACATCATCATTAACTAATTAAATGGCAGCATCCACATTGCACTTGGAGCCATTTTTCAATGATTCCTCAATTTTTGTTAGTACAGGTAATAATTATTTTCATATTCTACATTTTTAAAAGGCTCAGTACAAATTCAAAAATAAAACAAAAACTGAATATGCAAAAGATGAACAGAAACAGACACAGAAGGCCACCAATAATATACTCACCAATCCTCAAATTCACGTTCCACTCAGTCCAGTTACCTCTGTATCACTTTAACATTGAACCCAAAGGAAAATAAAATACATTCATTCAAGTCATTTTGGAACAGTTCTTTTTACACAAAATTACAAAAAACCTCCAAAAAGCACCATTAAATCGGCCTTTGGTGACTGAATCTGCAGGGTCTCCCCTGACTTGCCAGTCACCTCCACGAAAGAAAAAAAAAGTCCATATCTGATGAAATGTAGACATAGCTTTGCTCTCTGTTAAATACATGACCTATTTGCAAGGGGCTTTCCTGACCCACATCTCATCTTTAAGGTCACATCGATGCTCTCTGCGCTGCCTTAGTCATACCACTGCATGACTGATACCAGCCACTGGTGGGGTTCAGCGATGGTGGCATCATCACTAGCTATAGCGTGCTGCCAACCACCCTGGAGGCTTCACATGTGGCAGAGACCTCTACGGGCCTGGCACCAGCATGGCACAGCATGGCACCAGCAGGGGAGAGAAGCCGCTCTTCCGCCGTGCCGGTGAGGGCAGAAGGGGCAGCCCATAAGACAGGTGAGATTAGTGTTAATGTGTTTGGTTTCACCAAATCTACAAAAACAACCCAAGCCAAGTGACCAAAAATAACCCACCTAACAAACAAATGCCAAACTATGTACAATCTGATAAATAATCAAGTGCGTGATTTGAGGCGTGGCTTTGGAGAAAAGACAGTTTTTTTGTTAAATATAGAAAGCAGTCTCTTTCATGGACTGTTTGGGGAACAAGGGCTGTAAACACCCTGGGAGATTATATCATACAAAAAGCCCATACATGATGTCAAATCAAACCCCATTCTAACACATAGGCATGCTATCTGATGCTTGGCAAAAAGACATAAATGCACAAAAAAATAGCGCTTGCAGGTTCTCTTTTTTTTCTTTTAACTCTTCTTACTTTTTTATCCTAGTCAAAAAGAAAAGGATTACGCCATACTATTTGTTTTTTTTCCTGGTCTCTGAAAAACTTCTGAGAAGAAAGAAAAACAAACAAACCAAAACAGAGTAATAATTGGATTGATATAAGCAAGAGGACAAAGCAGCTTTGATATAAATGCATTCAGTACATGTAGCCTTTCTCCTTCTCTTTTTGATAAATGGTTCATTGTCTCTACCGTGGCTAGCCTTCTGGCTAGCATTTGGACATTTGTTGCCCTTGATTGGAAAGAAGCCACTTTTGAGTGGTCCAGATGACTGTCTTATTTAAGCTAACAGTTCAGGCATGAGGAGGAGCGGGGGAGTTGAGGGATGCGGGACAATATGAAAGGACAACGGTGGAAGGAGGACAACAGGTCAGACAGTTTTAGCGCGCTCTGTCAGTCCCAGGTAAGCCAGGAAGGAGTGTTTGAGAGAGGTGGGAGTTTTGGGGGAAGGGAGGGATGTGACGCGCCCCTGTCTAGAGAGGCACGGAGAAGAGGAGAAGGGAGAGGGGGAGGAGGAGGAGGAGGAGGAGGAGGCCAAGCCATGGGGCGCGAAGCGGCGCATGGTGAAGAGAGTGGTGAGCGGGATGAGGTGAGCCAGCTCACAGTTCCTGTACTGCTCGTAGTAGCTGGAGGCCCACGGAGACGGCAGGGCGGGGAGCGGAGGGGTGGGGGTGGGCGCCGCCAGGCCGTTGGCGGAGAGGTAGTGCTGGAGGGGCGCGGCGCCCTGCCGCTGCTTGCACCTGATGGACAGCGCCACCGACTGCAGGGCCTGCGAGGCCGACAGGCTCATGAGGGGGCTGCTGCTGTTGCTGCCGCCGCTCCCGCTGCTGCTGCCGCCCAGGCCCGCCGCCTCCTCCAGCAGCAGCAGGGCCTCCCGCCCGCCGCCCAGGCCCAGGCACGAGCTGCCCTGCTGGGCCTCGCCTTCCTCGGCGCTCCCTTCCCCTCCCCCTCCCCCTCCTCCTCCCCCCTGGTGCTTCTTGAGGTGTCGGCTGAAGACGAAGGGGTGCGTGGTGGTGAAGGGGCACAGGCTGCAGCTGTAGCTCTGGCGCGGGGCGTGCTTCAGGCGCTTGTGCAGGTTCAGGTTGTCCTTGCGCTTGCAGCTGTAGCTGCAGCGGTCGCAGCGGAAGGGCCGCTCGCCTGTGTGCACGCGCACGTGCTCGATCAGCTTGTTGGCCGTCTTGGAGAGGTAGCCGCACTGCTCGCAGCGGTAGTGGTTGCCCAGCCGGTGGGCACGCGCGTGCCCCTCCAGCTCGGCCTGGTCCGCCCACACCGATTGGCAGATGCGGCAGCGGTACTCCGGCTTGCAGTGGGTCTTCAGGTGGCACTCCAGGGCCGCGGGCCTGCTGGTGGAGTACACACAGAATGGGCACCTGAGTGAGAGATGCACACACACACACAGACACGCACGGGACATTTGTTTAAGGCAAGACTACGGCACGCCACCAACTGAGACTGCACGTGTATACTGAGAGAGAAGGAGAGAGGGAGAGAAGGAGAGAAGGAGGGAGGGAGGGATAAAGGCTAAAGATGTGGGGAGGAGGCAGAGTGGTAGCGGGAGAAGGGAAGAGAAGAGAAGAGAAGAGAAGAGAAGAGAAGAGAAGAGAAGAGAAGAGAAAAGGAGGAGACACACACACAGAGAAGAAGAGATAGGAGACAGCAGCAGGGGCAGCGGACAGGCAGGGGGACTGGACCAGTTCAATTTGGTGATCAGAGACATGACAAATGATTGAGTCACACAATTTAGCAATACGACACACAGTAGTGGAGATGAAATGTGGACAGTGTTTCTGTGGCTGTATGGGTGCCTGCATGTGTGTTGCTGGTCAACATATGATGTGTGATGGTGTGTGTGTGTTGTGCGCAAGTGTGTGTGTGTGTATTCATGAGACATTGGACAGGTGAGGAAGGGGGTTGTTGTTTTAGGCAAATGAAGGCAAATGAAGAAATGAGTGGCACTTACATTTAAATTGCCCCTTTCATCTGCTCTGGCCCCCAAATCGCCTCACACACCCTGCAGAACAGAATGACCTGAGAAACCAGCACTCAACAGAGCCCCTGTCCTCTCTCCTCTCTCCTCTGGCCCCGCCCCTACAGCACCGCACCTCCACTGCTCACGCTCACCCGCACGCTCACGCACGCACTCACAGCACAGCAATACTCTCCTGTGCGCGCACGGATGCGTGTGTGTGTGTGTGTGTGTGTGTGTGTGTGTGTGTGAATGCGTGAGTGTGTGCGAGCATGAGTGTGTGCGTGCATGTGTGTGTGTGAGTGTGTGCTAAGTTGCTGAAGCTGTGTGCGTGTTCTTATTCAGCATGCATTCAGGTGAATTCTGCCTCATTTGTGCAACCAGCCATGCGACCAGTGTCCTCTCAAGGTTCTCCACAACCCACGTACCAAACAACCAGCACCGCTTACACACATTTAAAAAGAGTCTCTGGCCAGCCGCTGCATTAAGTAAATACACATCGCCACACAGAAGCTGGAGTTTAGTTAATAAGGTGTTGCTCGTTATTTGACCAACCGACAGTAAGAGTGACACTCTGCGCTGGATCTCCTATTCAGATGTGATGCTCTTGGCCTCTCAGTGGGTGCTGCACTACCCCTCAGTCTAGCACTAGCACCACTAACGCTATCTGTACAGGTGGAGGGCATGACACTGGGCTGCAAATGATAGATGATGCAATGACATCAGAGACACATGACTTAACATGATCCACTGGGTGTGTGTGTGTGCGTGTGTGTGTGTGAGAGAGAGAGAGAGGACTTGACACAACAGACATGCCAATGACAGATTTTGGAAGCCAAAATAGACACCCTGACAATGGAACAAACAAAAGATGTATTACTATGGGCATCCCTCATTGTGACACGCATCCCATGTGTATTCTGATGTGTGTGTCCGCCTGTGTGTGGAGGGGACCGAGAATTTTTGTTCAGTTGGTATTTGAGAGTGAAGGATTTTTCTGCGATAATATTTTTGCATGAAAACCAGTGTGTGTGTGTCTGTGTGTGTATGACGGACTGGCTGGGAATGAACAGTGTGAACTGGAGCTCAGTGTTGCTGGCAGGGCTCTCTGTCAGCAGATGGGGTGTTGCTGCTGGTCCGGGCGTCTGTTCCACACACACACATATCACACAGCCCATCAGACGCCCACCAGCCTCTCAGCAGCACACCAGCACTGCCACAGCCGCACAAGAGCACTCACATTCCCCCAGTTACTGGGGCTGACCTAGTCCAGTACCAACATATACATTTAGCCTGTTTTGCTATGTGTTCTGGACTTTCAGCTGTAATTAGGTTCTTTTAGTCAGTTTGTGTGTGTGTGTGTATGTGTGTGTGTGTGTGTGTGTGTGTGTGTGTGTGTGTGTGTGTGTGTGTGTGTGTGTGTGAGAGAGAGAGAGAGAGAGTGTGTGTGTGGGGATCTTTAGCTGTTAAGGCCTCATTCATGAACATAATGGAAACCCAGATTGAGTCCATATCTACCTACACTACTTATGAATCACAACAAAGTTATGTTCAAACAATGAACATAAATCCACACCCACCAGTCCAAATCAAATTACAGATACAGAAATGGACATTACAGCTGCGGTAGACATCCTTATTTTCATTCAGCTACTGGCCCACTGCAATAACTAGGCATATAAAGTCAGAGCCAATTCATTATTGGGTGGATTCTTTTTAAAAACAAAAAAAGTTAATTAAAAAAATGAATGCTAAACATATATTCTTCAATAGAAACACAAAAGATGATTTAAAGAGTAGTTCAGTGGAACTACAATTACAATAGCCATATTGCTGAAGCGTGTGCTCCATTGTCCTAAATGAGACCCATAATGTGAAGTCTATGGGAGCATAACCGTATTTATGTAATGGATGGCAATGTTCACATTTTTATATTGGATGGATGTAAATGTGTGTGTGTGTGTGTGTGTGTGTGTGTGTGTGTACATGAGTGTGTGTGAGTATGTAAAGATGTTAGTGTGTGAGCGAGTGAGTAAGTACATAAATGTGTGTGTGTGTGTGTGTGTGTGGAACAAGAGAGGAGAGAGAGAGAGGGAAGCTGCAGCTGGTACTTGCTTTCCTTACTTGAGTCCTCCTGTGGGCACAGAGTGGCACTTCTTGTGCTCCAGCAGCTGCTGAGGCGTCTTCATGAACTTGTGGCAGACGTCACACTCAAACATGCGTGTGATGAGGTGGATCTGGAGGTGCCGCTCATACATAGCCCGTGTCTTACACACAAAGTTACAGAACACACATTCAAAGCCTGGCAGCGGGAGAGAAGGAGAAAGGGACAATACGTATTAGTGTTAGTTCACCTGATGCGTTTAACACAGTGCAATCAGCAGTTACATTGGAATGCAACACTGTTCTCTTTTGACCCTTGTGAATTTAGTCGTCTTCTCCAATACAGGGGGATGCAGCTTTGAAAAGATACTCAGAGACAGCTTTAGTGCTTCAGAAACACCCCTATGCACTATCCATTCAGTGGCCACAGTGTTTGCATGAGACCCACGTGGTCCCGACCAGTACCCAGAGCAGGGTTAGGATCACACAAGGCGACCCACTCCGAGCACCTGGCACTGGTCTGTGTCCATGAGAGGCTCATCTAAATGCCGACCCGGTTACACACACGCTGTTGATTAGCACACTACAGCTCTGCTGCCCTTGTGTTTGCGCCACACATCTAAGGAGCACAATAAACTGTCGTCAAAAGACCCTGAGCATGAAGTCACCATATTCAAAAAGACACAGCAAGTCATTTGGAAGGGATTGCAGATGTTTTGCCACTAACACAAGGCCTTACAGCGCACGATTACAGCGATTAGCTTGATTGAAGTGGACACGTAACTGTTTTGCCATGTTTCAGACTCATTTGCATTTATGACTAGTGAGGGCAGCACAGTTAAGCCAGCAGTGGGCCTCAGGCTTCTACGTCCTAACTGTGTCCACATTAACAACCAGCTGGCCCTCCTTAAACTGGTACAAGCTGCTAACAGGATAGAGGGGCCCGAAGTGCCAAAAGCCAAAGCCACTTAAGGAGCTGATGGTTTGCCTCTCGGTGCAGCCGCGTCTGACAGCCGCGGCTCTCCTGGCACTCAGGAGCGACTGGACGGCGTGGGATCCTCGGGCAGGTCGGGCCAGAGTCAAACAGGCCATTACAGCGTTACAGTGCCCCAGAGCTGCACAGCGCCGCGCTCTGCTGTGGGGTTACAACTGGCAGCAAACGGCTGCTGGCATCAAGCTCCGCTGATAAAACAGCAACAGCAGCAGCAGCAGCAGCAGCAGCAGCGCTCTCACCATACTGTAATACCCGGACTGGGCCGGTCTCAAGGCTCTGCTGTAGCAGGCTTCTAAGAGTGGGCCATTATCTTTGACCTTCTAGAGTCGCTCATGAAAAGCCTTTATAATCACTGCATGAAAAGATGACCAATGAAAGACTAAAACACTGAGTCCATATTTTTGAAAATTTATCAAATTTTGGAATTCATGTATTGTCAGTGAACGAGGTCTCCTACTGTCTCCTACTTCTGTACTTGAATGCTTAATGGCCTGAATGGAGCTTCCACAGGGTGTCCCCGATGGCCTCACCTTTCTCGGACTTCTCTTCTGACCCTGAGCCAGAACTTGATTGGCTGCCGGTGGAGGGCGGGGCCAGGAGACTCTTGAGCTCCTCGCTGCCGGGGGTGGCATCGCCGCCCTCGGAACTGTTGAGGGAGTCGCTGAGGGCGGACAGAGAGGAGGAGGTGCTCTTCGTCTCACTTAGGGGACTTCGAGACAGACCTGTCGACCAAGGGAGACACACCTCTGAAGTTCCCTTAAACAGCACCATCATCAATGTGACATACTGGCACACAAAATCAGCAAAAATATCATCGTCTCCATCTTCATTTAGTCATTCTATCACATGGGCTTGCATTCTGATGTACTGGGGAAAGGGGCCATTGTACACTAATAGAAATATGTCCTGAGAAGAATTCCTACAGCACTGGTTGTCTTCCTCTGTAGCAGATCATTCTGAAGGTTACAGCATTTGCTGCATTGCCATGGCGCCTGTAGTTAAGCGGCCAGACCAATCAAGAGTGAGTGTCGGTATTGATCCGTCCCCCAGTGTCTGCATGTGTGTGGATGTGTGTGGGAGAGGGGGGGTGAACACAAGCAAGATGGAGCATCTCAGGACAATGCTCCCAAGGGCTGTTGAAGCTCGCAAAATGGCTGATGCCAGCTCAACCACATACACATGCATTGTTCTTCTGTATTGGTCAATGTTATATCAATCCCTCACTTTCTCCCCCCTCCCCCCTTCCCTCTTCTCTCTCAAAAACAAACATAAATACACACTCCAGGCTCTCTCTCTCACTCTCAGTCCCTGGCAAATAACACTATCAGTAATAGGAATAGGGCTCAACTGAAGTGGTCCAGATGATGTTGTGAACTGATGAAATGACTAATCACTGCTGGGCAGAGGGCACCTGTCCTGCTGAAGACCCCCAACATGCCTACAGCACAGCAGCTCTTACACATCCCTCATGGAATGATAATACACCAACATGTCTGATCTGGAGCATCTCAATGCCATCAAGGATCCAATAAAGGCCATACCAACATACCCTAATTCAGAAGAATTTGAAAAGGAGTAATCAATTTAATCAACTGTGTCCCTAAATACAGGTATGAGAAACCTTCAGGGCCCTACAGCTTTGTCAAAGGATATGAGAGTGAATGAAAAAATCAAATCTGTCAAAAATATTTTGTAATCTATTTTTCCAATAGCTTTGCAATCGGCAACAATAAACAGTAAATTTGACCATGTCATATTTCAATACTTCCATGCAAAGGAAGTAAATTGGTTGAGTTTCAGAACGACCTACATCAACTCTAAAGAGTCTAGAAAATAAATCAGTTAAATAATCATTACCTTCAAATAGTTGTGGCTATCTCGAGACAGAGGCAGTCCTGGCATGTTAAAAATGATAACAATTTGTGTTGTGTACATAACTTGAGTTCATGGGGCTCTCTTACCCAAGTGTTCTGCAGCTACATGTGACTTGATGTCGCTCTCGTCCACAGAGACATAGTCACAGGAGGTGCAGCACAGGGAGAACATCCACTGCTCCTTGTCTACGTGCAGGGACATGTGGCTCACAAACTGGGCATTCAGCTCCGTCTGGAAACCACACACGTGGCAGCTACGGCAGGGACACACAAACAGACAACAGAAACATAAATACACACAAGAGGAGGAGATGAACAGAGCCTTTCAGTGAGTCGGAGAGGGAGGAGTGGAATGTGGCTGTGGCCATGTGCCATGAGTGTGTGTGTGTGTGTGTGTGTGCGTGCGTGTGTGTGTGTGCGTGTGTGTGTGTGTGTGTGTGTATGTGTGGGTACGTGCCAACAATTACTGTACCTGTAATAGAAAGAGCAGTTCTTGCGTTCATTGCTCTCCCCAGTCACGGCATTAACAATGTGTTCAGCGTCGGTGCTGACCAGCTTGACCGAGTGAATGGTCAGGTGCTGGTTGAGGTTGGCACGACACTTAGCGGCGTAGGGACACAAATGACACTTGTACTTCCGCTCATCTGCAACGCCACACACACACACAACACCAGAGACAAGTTAGAAAGACAAACACATACACACAGAGAAAAAGAAAGAGAAGCCTAAAAATTCCATATAAAAGGTTGTGGCGGATACCTAATGAGACAAAACAAGACAAAGGAATTTCGGTAGAGTAACCTGAGGCTAAATAATCCAGTCTGGTCCACTCAGCAACAACACATGGAAGGCCATGATGCTGCTGTTCTGGGATCAGCGTGGTCAGTGCTGTGGGGTGGCTGTAATTACTGTGACTCTTTTCCCATAGAGACTAATCAGAGGTCTAATCTCTTTAAAGGGAGGGTAATCCTGTCTACTCAACCTTATTTACTCACCACCACAAACAGCACCCGCCTGGGATTTACTGACTGACTGTGTGTGTGTGTGTGTGTGTGTGTGTGTGTGTGTTTGTGTGTCAGAGAGAGAGAGCGAGAGAGAGAGAGAGAGAGAGAGAGAGAGAGAGAGAGAGAGAGAGAGAGAGAGAGAGAGAGAGAGAGAGAGGCTTGTGGTGACTATTGCCTATGCAGGCGTAGGCAGTGGGCTTGTGGTGTGCCTGCTCACCTGTGTGTAAGGACAGGTGTCTGGATAGAGTTTGCTGTCGGCCAAACACTTTCCCACACACTGGGCACGGGTAGAGCTGCTCGTTCAGCCTCCACTGAGCCAGACCGTTCCCCGGCTCTCCACCTGCCTTCTCAGAGTCTGTGGCAGAGGCATACACATCAAGTGTCAATTACATCCATCCATCCATCCATATATACACACATATGCATACCCAAACAGACACACTGCAGACCCAGGCATCCACACATGTAGGTGTGTTCTAAAGCTATGAGGACAGGTCATTCCTGTTCTGTTGGTCCATGTGGCATCTCCTACACCTGTTTAAATTCTCAAGCGACTGCAGCACTGAGACTGGCGAGAGGAAGGGCCTACAGTAGGGGACCGATCTTAGTGTTGTTCCCAACTCTGAGAAAGCACTACAGAGAAACAGAGACAGAGAAAAAGAAGGAGAGAGAGAGAGAGACAGAGAGAAAGAAGGAGAGAGAGAGAGAGAGAGAGAGAGAGAGAGAGAGAGAGGGATGAGTGAGAGAGTGCTTTACTACAAGGAGAGTGCCAGAATTAACCTTCTGATGAAGGTGGAAGCCTGGCCAATTAAGATGCAGGACCACTCCTCCCCACAGCAGCGTGCACCAAGGATAGAGGGAGGTGAGGGAGACAAATAAATGAACACATAAATATGAAGCATACACGCCATATCCAACAGGGACTCAGGGAACGCACGCCATGCTCGCCTTCTAATGTCAGCTCTCACTACACGGCCCTGCAAAACCAACCCAGCTCTGACACCACAGAGCAAGAACACTTAAGATTTCATCAGGCCAATGTGGCTTCCCGCCATCCTTATACAGTATGTGCCATTCTTCTCTCCATCTATAAGCAAGCAAGGAGCTGTCTGCGAGGTGGCTAACCCAAACCTCAGCCAGTCCACACACTGTACAGTTTGACCTGTGTCAAGCACCTGGTCAGCAGGGCTCCAAGCAGCATTCAGGACATCCTAGCAAGCGCTAGGTCTACTACAGTAGACATCTGTTGTCTTCTCTTCTCCAGTTGTGTGGCTGAAAGTTGTTCACCTTCCCTTTGGAGTCACGGCCAGCTCATAAATAGGCACATTTTTAGCAAATGCTGTCATAAGCGATACAGTAGTGCACGATTGATGGGGCCACGGTGAGGAAAAGAGAGCAAGAGGGGGAGAGGAGGAACCAGAGCCAGAGAAACAGAGAGCATGGGGAGGAGGGGAGGAAGAGAGAGAGAGACAGAGAGCATGGGGAGGAGGGGAGGAAGAGAGAGAGACAGAGATAGAGAGAGGAGCACAGCAAAAGAAGAGAGAGGAGTGGGTGGGAGAGAGGGACATTTTTGGCATTTTGGAGAAGATTTAATAGGGGCCATTAAAGAACAGATGTATTGGCCTTGGAGAGGAGAACATGAAGGACAACACTGGAGTGCACTCACTTGTCTGGGACAAGACCCAAACTCTGGACAGGACCCCAGACAACTGGGCCGCTCCGTGTCTGCTGCAGCCTTGGACACGCGTGGGGGAGGGGAGCTAGCGCTGCCGGGGAACCACAGTACAGGCCTGAGGAGTGGGGAGGGGAGCTAGCGCTGCCGGGGGAACTACAGTACAGGCCTGAGGAGTGGGGAGGGGAGCTAGCGCTGCCGGGGAGCTACAGTACAGGCCTGAGGAGTGGGGAGGGGAGCTAGCGCTGCCGGGGAGCTACAGTACAGGCCTGAGGAGTGGGGAGGGGAGCTAGCGCTGCCGGGGAACCACAGTACAGGCCTGAGGAGTGGGGAGGGGAGCTAGCGCTGCCGGGGAACCACAGTACAGGCCTGCCTCTCACTGCGCCGCGGGGCTGAGGAGTGGGGATGGGACCTGACCAGCGCTTAACCGCCTCTTCCTGTTCACCAACACATGGGCTCCAGAGCTCTTGGTCAGATGAAGGGTCCCAATATGCCAGTTTTTTTTGCACTGTTATATGGAAAGGTGGCTACTATGCCGCTGGTTTTACAGCTGTAAGGCTCTGACGTTAATCAAGTTGTGGACTTCCAAATTAAAAATGATAACATCAAATTATGACATGAAGAGACATCTTTGTTTGTATTCACCTTATTCATGAAACCCTACTTGCATCCGGTTTTCATCTCCTGCCTGTTATGTTTACATCATAAAAACTTAATGCCGTCGGTCTCAGCAGGCTAACTAGAATATTCTTCAACAAATATTTATTTAAAAATGTTGACAATCACTCAATATGGACATTTTGTGTAATATATGAGAAAAAAGTTTACTTTTACATAGCTTTGGATGTGTCAGGCACTGTCTACCACGTTAAAATCAATACAACGCAGCTTCAGCCAGAAATAAAAAATGCATTTCTGAATAAAGAGTCATGGCGATGCCCATGGTTGGCTAACAAATATCGTGGATAGCATTCTAAGCAAAATACATACAAACAAAACCGCGTTACAATAAAAACACTTCTAAAACCTGCAGGTGTTCCTGGTGCACTAATGGTTGCACCAAGTTAAGGATTTGGTTCCATGCCTGACTGTGACTAAATGAATATGTTTAGCACTCAACAACTTTGCCAACATTCATCTGTTTAACAGGAACTTCTTGTTCCCCTGTTAAAATAGCATCAGTGCAGTTGGTCTGTGTTTTGCAGATGGTGTACTTGAAGGGAGGATGCATCAGCACATAGCACCCTAGAACATGGCCAGAGGTCCTTCTCCTCAGGACATCTCATTTGGCACAGGCATGACCGGGCCCTTATTTCTGGTGGAGCCGTGTGCATGAACCCCGGTAAGAGTGACCAGCGGCATCTGAGCCAGGTGTGTTGGCCACTGGCATGCTCTGCAGGCTCATGAGATAGCGGGTGGCATTACATGGACTGGATCACCACAGAGGAAGCTCTAATGAAATGAGTGGTAGTGGGAGTTCGCCCTCCACACTCAAATCTAGGCTGCCGTCAGAGGGTGCAATCCAAATACTGCCTGGCCACTCACAACGCCCACCCTTTCAACCACACACACACACACACACACACACACACACACACACACACACACACACACACACACACAGTGAGTCATTCAGTCATCAGGCAAAACATCTGCCTGTGACTCACACACTTCAGCAAATGACCATTCCTATGCTGTGGCATTTAGCTTCTGTGTGCGTGTGTGTGTGTGTGTGTGTGTGTGTGTGTGTGTGTGTGTGTGTGTGTGTGTGTGTGTGTGCGTGTGTGTGTGTGTGTGTGATCAGAGGGAGGACATTATGCCAAAGAGAGGGCGACCTCACAGCTCAGAGCCACAGTAGTGGTCTGCAGGAGAGCTAGTCTTTATCACATCACATCTTTGGACCCTTTGCTTTATTCCCCCTTTACTTCTCTTCCTCTGCTACCTGCCTCTGTCTCTCATAGACACTTCAACCCTGCCCTAATCTCTTTCTCTCGACAGAAGTTCTCGTCATTTCTTTCTTTCTTTCTTTCTCCCTCTCCATCCATTTTCTCTTCTGTTCCCTCTCTCTCATCCCCTTCCTCTCTTCTCTTAATCGTTTTTTCTCTATTCCTGGCTCTGCTGGTCTGTGGGGTTTGTATGGGCCATGGCGTTCAGCAGATAACAGAGTTAGCTTAGCACCAGAGGGGGTCACGCAGGGTCACACAAGCCAGAGGTCACGACCCCAGCAGGGGAGTCTGGGTGGGCTGGGTAATTGAGGCTCTGGAGAGGAGGCGGCCGAGGCCTTGAAGTGGTTAATGGCTTAATTGGTGTTATTAGAGGCAGCCGAAGAAGCACTGACCGTGTGCTACACAGGCTGACCCAGGGCAAGAGAAGAAGATGGAGGGAGCAGGCGCAAGTGCACAGGCGCGCACACACACACTCACACACACACACACATACACACACACACAAATGAGCAGGCACAGCATACACAGAGGACGGATAGATACTTCTAGACATACTCCTAAATGCACATTGCTGTGCAGACCAAGGCATCCACACAAACAAGTACTAAGTGTGTAACAGCTTACACACAAATGGCAAATAGTAACCACCGTCATGTCTTGTAAAGGCCATAGCAAATTCACTTCCCAAATTCATATACAGCAACACAGACACTACAATGCCAGTTAAATACCATGAAGCCGATATCAAGTCCTCTTGGGGGAAGATATTTAAGGGCACATGTGATCCAGATGGACACAGATCAAACATTAAGGAGAATCAACGGGGTGGAGCTAGAATCCTTTGATTCCTTACTAGCATACAAAAAAAATCTGTGTCTTTATTTGTGTCTATATGTGGACATGTATTTCATGGAATACCTGTTTTTGTGTGTGTGTGTTGATAGTACTCACCTTGTAGGGCCTGTGCTGAAGAACTGGCTTCTGCAGGTGATGAGCTCTTGGAGCGAGTATTGAAAGGTGATTGTCTGAAGCGGTCATCCAGGAAGGGACTGCAAGGTCAGAATAAATAAACACACACACACACACACACACACACACACACACACACACACACACACACACACACACACACACACACACACACACACACACACACACACACACACACACACACACACACACACACACACACACACACACACACACACACACACACACACACACACACACACACACACACACAATGTTACAAATGTATAAGCAAAAAAGTAAAAAAATCACCGCTCATCCGGGTGAGGTGCAGAGTAAACTTAATATTTTAAGGAAGAATCCGCACAAGTCTTTGTGCAACATTTTTTGAAACTTTACTGAGTGTTGCAAGCTTTCGGTCTAAGCTAATGTGCATTAAGTAGTAGAGGAGAGAAGAAACACACAACTCCAGTGGTGGCTGAGCAATCGGCTCACCTGTTCATGCCCAGTGTGGTGTTGTCCTTGTTGCTGTTAGCTTTGCTGACTTTTTCTGGAAAACAGAGCAGACAGGTAAGAAGCAGGAATGAGAAGGAGGTCTATGAGTAAACACAAACACACAGCAATCATCACACAAGCTTCACACAAAGGCGTCTGCTAACTAGCATAACCATAGCATGAGCAACAACTGAAGGTATTGATGAATTGGCCCTTGGTGTGGTCTCAAAAACAGCAAGTCATGGACTGAAGAAACACAAGCAGCTGAGAGCAGGTAACACTGAGGTTTCCTGGAGATGTTGAGCAATGCTGAGCAGTGTGGCGCTGTAGGCGAGGTGGCCCATCCCCATCCCCCAAGCGCACTGTGATGACCTCTCATCACTCTACACGGCACTCAGTGAAGCCCCTCCACTGTCATCGTGCTGAGGACGGAAGGGCTCTCTGTGTTTCCATGGCGATGCAGCATGGGAGAGCTGAGGAGGAGGTGTGTGCAGCCAAGTGTGCTTGAGCTGCCGCGATTCAGAGCAAGAAGGCACACACATACGATCACATACACACTACAACACACACACACACACACACACACACACACTTCCATGAGTGAGAAGTGTGTGGGCTTCTTTGTGTGTGTGTGTGTGTTTCAGAGGTGCTGGATGCCATTTAAAGGAAGCTGTAACAGTGGGGGACAGAAGAGTGCTCGGGGGCAAGATCAGGTCTGCTAATCCTCTTCCTGCTATACTGAGCCCATGGCAACAACCTCACCATCATTACCAAAACGTGCATGCACGCGTGCACACACACACACACACACACACACACCCCACATACAAACACACACTCCCACAGCAATTTGAGGAGAATGCCAACACAGGGGATCTTGTGTGGGAGACACAGGAAGAAAGGCTTGTGCGATTCTTTTGGTTTCCTGCCATGCTGTTGGTAGAAGGTACCTGACAGTTTGAAGAGGAGCTCAGAGGCCATCTTGACAGATATGTCCTGGGAGAAAAGATCCTTCTGGGGGCGGGGCAACGCCTCTGGGAGATTTGCCATTGGTTCCCTCTTCTCACATGCTCCTAAAGTGCTGAATCCCAATAGGTGAGATGGGAGAGGTGCTGGGTCAGAGGGCGGGTCCACTTCCATAGGCTCGGCCTTGACCATCACCGTTTGGGAACAGGACTCCTTGTTGTTCTCTGCGAAGAGATCAATGTAAAGATGCCTTATGAAAATCTTACATTACGATGTATCTGCATGATACCTCTTTTCATCTCCGTTTCATGTAGTGCTCTTCCAGAAATATAGAAAGCATTTGGGAAAAGACTGTAGCAGGCAACTAACATACACTTGTCTAGGGCTAGGCTATAGACATTTGTAGAAACATCATAAAATATATTCACAAATTAAAGGCAGGTAGGATTGGGATGGTTTTCTTTGCACTAAAAATCTATCTGAAACTGTACTGTATACCTAGTTTTAGACCAATACTATTTCAAGTCCGGTACAACAATACACTGAAAAGAACAAAACATAGAAGTGAAAAGTGAAAACAA
>NC_084995.1:2399764-2454056 GCF_963854185.1 Sardina pilchardus
GTGGAGGGGGGGCTGTTAAGCAGAGGGAGAGGCATAGTGAACAGAGAAAGGAAGAGGGGAATGGCTGGAAGAATGAAAGGCCAAAGGGAAAATAAAGGAAGAGAGACAGGCTGAGAGAGAGAGAGACTGCAGTCAAGTGAGAAGGAAGAGCTAGTGAGAGTGCAGGCAAGACAGGCTGAGGGAGAGACAAGGAGACAGAGAGGGAGGGGGGAGGGATCAGGGAAGTTGTCATTTCACAGTGCACGTCTCCCTGCAGCAGGCTGGGAAAGATGGCCTGGTTAGACGCCGGGTGAAGAGTTCATATGCTTCAAAGGGTTTGAGCACCGCAGCGACCTGACTGCACTGATCCCAGACCAGCCAGCCATGGGCATTTCAATAATTCAGCACATCATGATGCAACACTAACAACAGCCCAGCCGAGAACAGCAGCAGAGCTACAGGCAGAATGAGAGCACAGCAACTCTGCCACCACATACACACTCTCGCTCTATCTCTCTCTCTCTTGCTCCCTCCCTCTCATACACACACACACACACAATTTTATGCAACATCAACACAAAAAAAATGTCTGAAGGCCTATATATGCAACTGATTTAAGAAGGACTACTAAGTTAACTAGAACAAGGCTGGACCATCTGGCTTGAAGCATCGTTGGGTGACTGGTGCTCAGGTAAACAGCCCTTGTGTGGCTCCATCTCCATACCCATGTGGGCCCTCTGGTGCAGCTGCATGGTAGGGCCCTCTGTCTCAGTAATTAGCTCCAGGATGCACCCAGCAGACAGATGTAGAGATGACACACGCCTGCTGCCTCTCAGGAAAACGCCAGCGCAGATATAAATAGTCTCAAATGACCAAAAATAAGGATGACCTAGTTTAAGAACCTGATGTAACATTTCTACTGGTTGGTTATGGAGAGAGCCAGAGGTCAGCAGTGGCCGAGATGGCCATCGGGTCATTCCGTGTCAAATCACCCAGTGCCGGAAAGTGACCCTCTCCAAAAAAATCTGAAATAAATCACAGGTGTTTGTAGACTAGACCTATGCACAAATCTGAAATAGTATACCTGGATCACTAATGGTTTAAAATCTACAGCCCTTTGAAGCTTCAAGTCATTTTAAGCATTGTGGTGAACAGTCCTTTTTGGTCAACTTGCAACGTTATTGGTTCTTTTGGTATTTCACACACATCAGTGAAACTATGTGAATGGAAGCACATTTTCCTGTTGAATTAAGAAATCTAATCAGATGAGACGTGTCTTGTGTAATTTCCCCTCTGCAAAGCTCTGAAAATGGCTATAAATTCATTATGTGAAAAGACATCATCACTTTTGAAGGCTTCTCATTCGAAAGGTATGTGCCACAAATTTCATCAGGTTTTTTTCCCACTCATATATGGACTATAAGGTCATGTCCATGCATCAACTTTGGTTGTAATCGTTGTCATATTGTCAGAGCATTTTGTTTTAATTGGGCTTGATTTTCAAAAAGCCCATTTTCGTCCTATCATTTCACCATGTGGACAGTTAACAGGATTTTTTTTTAATTTTACCATATCACATTCTGTATGTGAGGATCATCTGTCCAAAATGTGGGCTTGTTGCTGAGTTTCTTTATTGGAGATATGATTTTTGGAAAATATTCTCTATAAATCCACTGAACTTGCATTGGATCTGCAGTACTACTTTGCACCACATGGGATGCTCTTTTAATACAATGGAAGTCAATGGAAGAGTAAGAGATTCACTTGTTTGCTGCACATATCCAATCTAAACACACATTTTATGGTTCATAGTTGAATTGCTCCAAGTAATGATTGCAACATGAACAACATACTACTCATAAATAAATCTTATTTAGCTAAATAAACTGATCAAGCTAAATATACACACATAAGACTGACTGATCATACATGCAGCAAGAAGATTTAGCTTGCCATCTTTGTAACAGTTTTCTACACCACCATAGAAGTTGGAAAATGAAAGTCATGAACATATTCAAGAAAAAGGGGTTTCAAGAATTCAGTGCATTATCAGATGCAGAAAAAGCGTCAGATGCAGTTTAGAGCAGATATTTCACTTGATGAAGATGACCATGCATGTTTCCATCACATAAAAGTTTTAATCAAAAGGTATGAGGGCTCAAAACGCTATTGCCTGGATCCAAGACGCATTCATGAAAAGGAGATAACTCATCAAGTATCTTGTATGTATGATGACCAGTCAGTCTTATGTGTGTATAATTTGCTTGATCCGCTTATTTTCTCTAAATAAGATTTATTTATGAGTAGTATGTTGTTCATGTTGCAATAATTACTTGGAGAAATTCAACTATGAACCATAAAATGTGTGTTTAGATTGGATATGTGCAGCAAACAAGTGAATCTCTTACTCTTCCATTGACTTCCATTGTATTAAAAGAGCATCCCATGTGGTGCAAAGTGGTACTGCAGATCCAATGCAAGTTCAGTGGATTTATAGAGAATATTTTCCAAAAATCATATCTCCAATAAAGAAACTCAGCAACAAGCCCACATTTTGGACAGATGAACCTCACATACAGAATGTGATATGGTAAAATTAAAAAAAATCCTGTTAACTGTCCACATGGTGAAATGATAGGACGAAAATGGGCTTTTTGAAAATCAAGCCCAATTAAAACAAAATGCTCTGACAATATGACAACGATTACAACCAAAGTTGATGCATGGACATGACCTTATAGTCCATATATGAGTGGGAAAAAAACCTGATGAAATTTGTGGCACATACCTTTCGAATGAGAAGCCTTCAAAAGTGATGATGTCTTTTCACATAATGAATTTATAGCCATTTTCAGAGCTTTGCAGAGGGGAAATTACACAAGACACGTCTCATCTGATTAGATTTCTTAATTCAACAGGAAAATGTGCTTCCATTCACATAGTTTCACTGATGTGTGTGAAATACCAAAAGAACCAATAACGTTGCAAGTTGACCAAAAAGGATTGTTCACCACAATGCTTAAAATGACTTGAAGCTTCAAAGGGCTGCAGTTTTTAAACCATTAGTGATCCAGACATACTATTTAAGATTTGTGCATAGGTCTAGGCTACAAACACCTGTGATTTATTTCAGATTTTTTTGGAGAGGGTCACTTTCCAAATTGGCTGAAATTGGGTGATTTGACACGGAATGACCCCATCCTGTTGTTGGATAAGATGAATGTTGGGACTAGAACAACCAGTGTCCACAGCAGGACTGGCACCTAGTGCAGTAGAATGCTTTAAAACGACACATCAGGACTGTACTGGCATAAGTGCCCTGCCACTGGTCTCCATCATTCATTATCTATGGATCCTTCTTCTCACAGCTTCACTTTTAGGTTCATTCATTAATATTCTAGATACACTGCAAATATAGCACAATACTAATTAGCTTTATACTGTATCTTTACAGTATCATTGAGCTCAATGCAAATCAAACAGGCTACCGTAATTTCCCGACTATTAGCCGCGGCTTATACATTGATTTTGCAAAATTTCTGTTAATACAGGGGGCAGTTAATATGGCGTTAATATGGTTTTGTTTCTTTTAACTTGCATAAAACACTGTCCTGCGGCTTATACACAATGCGGCTTATATGCAGGAAATTACTGTAATAGGCCTACTGGAAAAAGCACCATGCCAATCTCTAGCTATGGTGAAGGTTATGTGATGATGTGGGGCTATTTTAATTCCAAAGGCCAAGGGAACTTTATCGGGATGCATAATATCCTGGATCCATGAAATAGCTGGCCTTTAAAAATAAAAATCTGCCTGCCCCTATGTTAACCCTATGTGCTAAATTCCCATAGGGTTACATAAGGGGTCAAATACTTCCTTCCCCTAGCATTTAAGGAAAACATTTATTTATTTACGATACATTCTTCAATCACAAAGAAAATTGGTGTCCTTGGCGGTTTGATTTTTACTCATTTTTTGAATTAATTGTCAAATGATGATTTTATATACCTGTTTTAGCATGGTATCAAATACGTGTGCTCCCCACTGTATATCGCGGTCGCGGGTATTATACAAACTATTGCTAAGATAACCGCATCCAAGCGGCTGTCCTGTGAGAGTGTGTGAGCAGTAGGGCTGTGGTGGAGGTGGAGGTGGAGGTGGTGGTGGAGGTGGAGGTGGTGGGGACTGTCCTGTGAGAGTGTGTGAGCAGTAGGGCTGTGGTGTGAAGCAGCCCCAAGCAGAAGAACAGCACAGGGTAAGCGGTGGTGACTCTGCACCCGCCACTGTCAACAGGCTGTGAACGGGCAGCCTGGAGGAGTGAGAGGAGAGTTGGGCCCAGTGTGAGATGAGCAGAGGGACGGGGGGACGGAGGGGTCACTGCCACAGTCCACTCATCATCTCTCACTTGTTCTCTCACAATCTCACATTTTCTTACCAGTAAATGTGTCCCCACACACACACACACCAGCCTGCTTCCTTTCTATGCATCTGTAAGCATGAAGGTGCACATGTGACAACACCCATACACCCCGAGGAAATATGACCCAGAGGCTAGGCAGTTGGGTAGCACATGTGTTAAAAGTAGAGCTGGCAGATTGTGACTCATACTGAATACAGAGAGAGGGAGAGAGAGAGAGAGAGAGAGAGAGAGAGAGAGAGAGAGAGTGTGTGTGTGTGTGTGTGTGTGTGTGTGTGTGTATGTGTGTGTGACTCATCTTGTACACCAACAGCTAACAGAAACAATAGCAGCTGGTGTGAGGTGTGTTTCAAACACATGTGTGCACACACACGCACACGTTTAATGGGGGGTTGGCTCTCCTGTCCACTACATCATACTCCCAATCCTCTGTGTACTGCTACTGAGTGGCCAGTGACATCTCTGCCCCCTCCATCACACACACACAAGCACAGAGAACAGGCCAAGTTACACACGCTGTTTCAAATGCACGCCTGTGTGTGTGTGTGTGTGTGTGTGTGTTTCAGTGTGCACATACTTGTGCGAGTTCCAGTCCATGCATATTGACTGCAGTGGAGAAGAGGGAACAGCAGGGAGAGCTGTGCGATGCTCTCCTCCGACTGCAGCTCTTTTAAAACAGCTCAGTCTCCACAGAGTTCACATAAAGATCGCGCCAGTGGCTCAATCTGTGGCTGGCCAGTGGACCCAAAAGCTAATCGATTGGTTTGTTTTGGCAGGGGACCGCACAGGATGAAAGAGATATCGACTGAGCAACATGAAAAGGAATTGACCCTCAACTGTCGGCCCGAAAACTTGGGAGTGACTGATGGAGAAAGAGGTGGAGAAAGAAAAAGGGAGGAGGGTCAGAAAGCGAGGGAAAGAGAGAGTGGGGAGAGGGAGTAAGAGAATGGACAGATCATCAGTTTCTTCTGTAGTTTTATGAAAAGGGACAGTAAAGGAAGTTGACTAAGGTGAGATTGGAAAGGCAGGTGCTGCCTGAAGGTTCTGGGGCGTTCAGATGACACTCCAGCAGTCGGGAGCATCAACCACTCCAGTTTAAAGACTCCCACACACACAGGGCAGCAAGAGTGTTCCCGTCCTCTAATTCACACACCATCCTCTACACATACACACACACACACACACACCACACACAGACACTATTTTAGTGCAGGTGGTCGCCCTCCATCATTGATTCCTTACCTGAGAGCTTCATGAGGAGTTCCGAGGCCACTTTGACGTTGATGTCCTGGCTCAGCAGACTGCCGCCCTTGGTCAGCATGGGGCTCCCTTCCTCCCGGGGCTTCAGCCCCCCCACCGGCCCCTCCTGGCAGAAGCTGAAGCCAGGGGCCCGCGGGCTCGGGGAGGGTTCGGCCCCCAGCTCCTCCTTCACACAGAGCGTGCCCTTAAGGCCCTCCTTCTGGTTCGCCGCTTCAGGGGGGACACAGACAGATCTCCATTAGAACAAGACTGATCACGCGCTTTCCTTTACAAGTTGAACAACTGATGAACACAATTATTGACATTTCCTGTGTTGAACGTACGGGCACGGCTATTTCAATTACAGCATTCCCTTGCCCATAGTGAGCAGACATGGTAGCTAGAGACACAGTGGGGTGGGCTAGGGCTGATACTGGATGCAGCGTAGCAGACACTGAAATGAGTTTTCTGTGTGTCCAAGACACCCACAGCCACCTCCTTCATTTCAATAAGCGTGCGCCTGGCACAGATGGCAGAGGTGCGTTGTGTGAGTGCAAACATCTTGAGCGCTGAGCAAAATCCTCCTCCTAGCGCTGGAGGCCGTTGAGTGTGTCTGGCCCTGAGAGGAGGGTGGGGGTGGAGGAGGCTCCACTGAGATCATGTTATGGGGCCGGAAGAGGGCCTGGCTGGCTGGGGGAGTGGGCAGAGCCGCCGGCCAGCACAACAGATGGACGCAGAGAGAGACAAGTGCTTCCAGGTCTGCAGGGCATTTCACATCAGAACACAATCACACACACACATACACACACACACACATACACACATACACACACACACACACACCACAGCAGTACCAGTAGCACTTGAATCAGTATGGCCAAGTTGAGTGAATTTCAAAACAAAAAGAATTGCATGCTGTACATACACTAATATTCAGTTTTACGTGGTGCATGAACCTTGTGCGTGTGTGTGTGTGTGTGTGTGTGTGTGTGTGCGTGTGTGTGTGTGTGTGCGTGTGTGTGTGTGTGCCCTCTCTGCGGCTGGGTGAGTGTGTGAGTGAGGCAGGCCTCTTCCCTCATGTAATCTGCCGTAGAAGTGGGCCATATCTAATCAGGCTTCTCTGAATAATTAATAGCGAGCAATACAAGGAGCCTGATGGCAGCCATGCCAGGAGAAGGCTTCTCTCTCTCTCTCTCTCTCTCCTTCCTCCCGCTCACACACATGCCATCCATCTCTCCCCTAAACACACAGCGTCAGGCCCGCCGCCTCCGCAGCGCTGACCGATGACTCGGGCGCTTCGGCCAGGCCAGAGATCTCCGTGGCCGTGTTTCCCCTCAGCCATTACCCAGCAGCCCCGCTGCATGTCAGCAGCCTGCCCTGCCCTGTGCGGTGCGGTGCGGCTCAGCGCTGATTAATGGTGATGGCTGCCCGGAGCAGGAGCGCAGGGAGCGCTGGGATGGCCACTGGCTGCTGCCCACCGCGCGCCACAGGCGGAGGGGGGATGCCCATGAGCTGCTGACTGGTGACCTTCAGGTGGGCACCGGCTGCAGAGTGGCGAGTGGGGTGGCACCGGTGGAAATGCCACGCTGTCAGGTGCCAGCGGCCGCGCTAACTACACCGGCGGTCAGCACCTGAGCTGGCCACTAATTAAGGACAGTGTCCAGACTGCTACATGAGCAGACAGGGACACACAGGGACACACACACACACACACACACAAACAAACACACACACACACACACACTCATTTCTCTGCCTCACCTCTCTTTAAAGACACGCTAGAGAACATTTCTTAGCGGGACAAGCACGCGTACAGACACAAAGTCACAGTGCTCCTGTGACCTTTCTGATGGCGGCTAAAAATAGTGTGAATTTCCATCCGAATTCATGTTACAGTGAGCAATGAATTATTTATCATCCCGATCCAGCAGCCTGGCTTGTTTTCTGGAGGCTGTGTATTAAGCAGGAGGGACTTCAAAGCATCCGAATGCAGCCATGGTATTGACATGACAACGTCTGAACACAACTTCGGAAGGAGACTGGGGCATTATGTCCATATCGATTTTATTACACTTTACTGCAATTATGAAATGCATGACTTTGATGCGGTGGAGCGCGCGTCTCAGCAGTGGGACTGAGCGCTGGCGATGCGGACAGCAGATCAGCTGCAGGGATGCGGCTGGTGGTGGGGTGCTGACCGGCTGCAGTGCCGGGGCTCCTCTTAGCTGGGCGCCGAGGCCTTTAGTACTAACTGGTTGTCAGAGCTATCCAGCTGTACACAGCACAGGCGGTGTGAGGGACAGTAGTGTGGCTGGTCAGTATCACATCAATTGTGCACTGCCCACCTTCATTTCCCCTGAGGGGCTGCTGCTGTCACCCAGCACAGACTCTCTTATTCTCTCTCTCTCTCTCTCTCTCTCTCTCTCTCTCTCTCTGGCGTGAGTGCCAGGAGGCTGCTTGTCTGCTCCTGCGCTCACCTCTGGCTGGGGCTCCATCAGACGGCTTCATTAGCCCTGTCGCCTCTGTCAGCTCTGGCTGCTCTCTGTGCTGAGCAGGGACCCAGCGCGGCGCTCCAGGCCCCGGGGCCGCCGCCACACGGCCATCAGCCCTGCCAGGCCTCGCATCGCCGTCCAGCAGCTGTTTAGCCCACGCCTGCACACGCTAGCAGCCAGGGGGCTCCGCACGGCCACACACACATTCACACGCATTAAGCGCTCCTGGCGCATTACGCTGGAGACACACGCAGCTCTTTGAGCCACCCAGCAGAGTGAAGAGCCGCTTCATTACTATTTGGCTTCTGACCTTTGTGTTATTATCATATCGGAGCTGCGGGGGGGCCGTCACACAAACGTACACCGCCTGCTAGCCACAGTGCTGCAGAGTAAAAACGCACGCGCGCGTTCACATCGCCCAGTGCGCGAGAGCGGCCACGCCGCGCGCTAGCTCCCGTTTGGCTATTCCGGTGTGGCTGTCCGGGGTCGGGCACGGCGGTGAACCCGGCGGTGCCACGGCGGGCCGCTCCGAGAGCGCAGGCTATCGTTATGAGATCTGCTCCAGTGGGCACGCATGCCACCGCACTGCACTTTTCAAAGGCACTCTGGCCGGCCGCTTTCATCTTCCCAAATCAGCGCGCGGGATCAAACCGGACAGGGCTCAGGCTTGTGTCAGCAGGCAGCTCAATCAAAGCAAGAGAGACACATCCACGACCCTCCACTCGTCTCCCAGCCCAGAGAAAAAAACACTCTGTTATGGTCTACTGTAGCAGAGGTCAGGCAGAGTTCACGGGCTAGATCTCTTTGTGTTGTTTATCTCTGTGTAGGCCGTGTGGAGCTGGTGCTGGATGCAGCCCTCCCTCACACAGCCTCCGAGTCTCTTGGGGCGCCAGGCAGCCGTGACGAGCCACAGGAGTGCTCTGGCTCCCCTTCAGTGTGTGGCACAGCATTCTTAAAGCACAGAGTCCCCTGAGCATCCTCCCCTCACCAACAGCGCTCGCTCGCTCGCTCTCTCTCTCTCACACACATACGCTTCTCTCACACTCTGTTGTTCTACAGAACACGCTTTAGAACTCTGATCTAAGTAGAGAACCTTCTTAAGCTAAGGCGCTGTCTTCCTCTATTCTTTTACACATACTAGCCATTCCTCCCATCCCTCTCCAAACCTAATGTCTCCTACACATTCTCTTGTTCTCCAAACCATGTTACGTGCTCACACTTCCCAGTACCCTGATCTATATTTTAGCTCCAGTCCAGCTTTGAATCCAACAATGAGCAGCTACCCAGTGCAGTTATATGGCTCAAAAGAGCCCATCTCCCTGGTCTGATGCACCAAAAGGCTTTCTTTAGAAGAGCCCGTCCCAAGGTTCCAAGTGACTAGTCAAACCTGTCCTCCTTCTCCTTCAGAATGACACGCAGTGTAATGACACTCTTCCTTGCAGACTGTGCCGCATGTCTGTCGACACTGAGCTGACATTGTAGAGGATCCTCTGCGGTCTGCTGGGAGTTGGGCGACTTGATTGGAAGTCTGGGAGCGGCGTGGCGCTCGGCCCTGGAGAGCAGAGGAGCAGCCACCCCCCTCCCCCCGCACCGCGCCGAGCTGCGCCTGAGGGGAGTTCACCGGAGCACGGGCCCTCCCGGTGCTGCCAGCTCTGCCGGGGTCACGGGGCTGGAGCTGAGGGCGCTAATCATTCCCAATTACAGATTCCTTTTTAATTATGAATTATGCATGAATTTTTAATTAATCTAATGTTCCCGGCTCTTTTTTTAAGCGCTCAGAGATCTCAATCTAATTACTCTGCATTAAGTGAAGGGGAGCAGGCGGACCCAGAGAAGACCTTATGGGCCGACCCCTCGGCTGACCTCTTCACATCAATCTCCGCTTCAGCTCGGCACTGACGCGGGGCGTGGGCACACGCTGAGGAAAGTTAAGTGTGAGGGACACCACTTGACAACACGCCGGCCATACCTCAAGACTGTGCCCCGCCGCACGTGCCCTTGCCATCTTGGCACCAGCTCTGTTGCCGGGCAAGCGCTAGCTGGTTACGGCCTCCAACCCAGCGCTGGAGACGGGGGTTGGGCCCGTGCTTTGGGAGAGGAGCTGAGCGCCGCAGGGCCAGGGTCCTACCTGAGAGCTTCATGAGCAGGTCGGTGGCCGTCTTAGTGGTGATGTCGGGGCTGAAGATGGAGGCGGCGGTGGGGCCGCCGGGGCTGGCCTTGAGTCCGGGGAGCTCCAGGGAGCTGGTGCTGCTGGCGGGCCGCTCCCGGCCCAGGCTGAACGGCGACAGCACCGACACGTCGCGCTCCTGCGGCTCCTCCTTGATTTGGACGTGGTTGGAGCTCTCGCCGGGGGAGGCCCGCAGACGGCCGTCCATGTGTGGCAGAGGAGAGGGGGACGCCTCGGTGTCCGTGGCCATCGCAATGTCCCCACAGCCACTAGCGTCGCCCGCCAATGAGCCGTCGCCCTCCTCGTTGTCGGTGACCTGCTCCTCCTTGACCTTGACGTCTGCCCGGGGGAAGTGTTGGTGGCAGCGCATGTGCAGCTTCAGGCTGAAATGCCGGGAGGAGGTGAACGGACAGAGGTCACACTGGAACGTCTCCCCTCGGTCTTGGTGTTGGTGCACCTGCAGGTGGACAACAGCGCATGGTCACTTCTTAGCTCATCATTCATCCACTCATTAACAAGATCATCTGGAGTGAGACGGTCACTTGACTCATTCAATATATCCAAAGGCTTTGCTCTGTAACTTAACTGCATGGAGCATAAACTGTAAACTGTAAAGATGTAGCGCTGGGCATAATTGTCAACACACACCTTGTTAATTGTTTCTAAGAGCCTCCAAAGTAGAACCGAATAGTATTACCATTGGGAGAAGTGAATCAACCAAGTCATACTATCTTAAAACTACATGAATGTAAATGTAATGTTAATTTGTTAGAGGCTGTCTCTGTCTTCTGTGATTAATGGCATCCTTAGATTCCATCACTTAAAACATCAGCTGTGTGCTCACTAGTCTGTTGGTGAAAGTGGTTTCAGAAAAGACTATTACAGGCCACTGGACTGAACTGACCCTTGAGCCACTGAGTGTGCACCAACACTAAATATGTGTGTCTCTACTAGTCACCTGGGGCCGGCGGCACACAGAGAGCCCGGTCCACCCGCTCACCTTCATGTGGGACTTGAGATTGTCTTTGCGAGCGCAGCGGAAGGGACAGAGGGGACACTGGTGGCTTTTTAAGCCGGTGTGGATCACCATGTGTCTCTTCCAGTAGCTCTTGCGCTTGATGACCAGGCCACACACTGGGCACTGAAACGGCTTCCCTCCCTCCTCGGGGGACCCTGAGAAGAGGGAGAAAAGGTTGGCTTACCTGTGGACACACAAGTACACACCTGCACACCCTGTTCATCAGCACGACACATTTCAGCACTGGGGGCATCATACCATGGGCAGGTGTTCCCCTAAAATCACAAACATGAACCTCGTTTTGCCGGCCGAACTCCAGAAGTCTCTGACCGTTGCCTTCCGCGTCTGTCAGTGACTCATGTCTTTCAGTGTCTCCATATCACTATGTCTCTTGGCTTCAGAAATGGAGCTGTTGTCAAAACACTTCATTACCCCAATCAATGCCCAAAGATGGCCTCTGCCGAAAGAGCCCAAACTGAAGGATGTTTTAGTGAGCCCATTATTGTTGTTGGCTCCATATCCTGTGTCCATTAGGGCTTAATTGGTCTGATTAGGAGCTGGCATGATTGCATTACAGATTCTACGAGGGGACTGTCAGGGATAGCTTCATAAGTATTCCAGTCTTGTCTGCTGAAAAACATCTGGTAATCAGTGTTTGGTGAAATTACCACGCTCAGGCATTCATTGACCTGGGGTGTAAAACTTCGAGACTGCCTATTTGCAACAATAAAACCACCATCTGTGGCCCAACCTCTCCTCCACGAGGGAGGGGATGGCTGGTGGATATGGGGAGGGGGGGGGGGGGTCTGAAGGTCTTTGCTGGTGGGCAGGAAGAGGGCGTGAGGTAGGAGCAGGTTTCAGTGGTGCGCTCCTCATTACCTCCCAGCAAAAGCACACTGAGTGATATAAATGAGACAGGAGGAACAGTTGGTCATTTCCTAACACCATCACCAACCAACCCAGAAACACTAAATTAATCTCCAGCATTAGAAATGACAACTGCGATCCTTCCCAATAAAGCTCCTAAATAGAAACTTTCAAGCCGATGAGGATGTAGAGAGCGCAAGAAAACATTAGACCCAGGTGAGGAAATGGGAAAACGCAATCATATACGAGACATGACAATGCTGTTACAAAACCTAGTTATGCTTTATAAATGCAGGAAAAGATTGCAGCCAAGTGTGGCTTAAAGATTTGCCCGACCTCTCCTCAGTTGCTGACCCAGTCTAGTGCTCATCCGCTGCCTTATATCTGCTGAGTGGAAACTCTACTGGGCCGTGGGGCTCCGCGTGTGACCTAAATTCTGTGGGATTCTGCTGAGACGGGCTCCTGCTCCAGCAGCGCGGAGCACATGGTCCGCACCAAGCCTGCATGTCCGCGGGGGAAACACACAGCCGCGTGTGTCTGGGGAGCAGGCCGGCCCCTCACACCCTCCCCCGCTGGGCCTCCAGACCTTTCCCAGGCTGCAGGGCCAACTCTGAGCAGAGCTGCAGGTCTGTTACAGCAGCGCGCACACACACACACACACACACACACACACACACACACACACACACACAGCCCTGCAGGAAGGCATGGCACACCTCTCCCTCTCCGCTGCCATTTTACAGCAGCACATTGGGGCCGAGGGCCAAGCGCTGCAAAATGACAATTAACTGTTCAGCTTCAACTGCCTGTCCGTTTGTCAACGTGTGAAATGAGCGATTCTTTTCACTCGTGCCCATTGTTATGATTGTAGCGTAGTGTGAAGTGTCTGGCGTCCACCACCGAAGGATGTGTGTGGTTCCAGCTGTGTGGCCGGCGACCTTCAGAGGGGATTCTGTACAACACAAACTACTGACCAATCCCTCTCTCCAGACCCACTGCTCTTTGGGAAGACTCGGCTAATTGTTTTGTTTTAATGAGGACTTCATTCCTCAGAGGATATTTCAGATAGATTTTTATCTTGTTTTTTATCAGATTAAAAATGAATGAGATCACTTCCCTATTCAATATATGCTTGAGCATGAGAAAAGATGTTCCCTTTCTTTTTTTGTTGGAAAAGGCACAACCTCAAAACGTCCTTTGCCTACTCAACCCTGGAAACAAGGTCCTCGGCATGGGGCCACTGACATAAAAAAGCCTTTGTTAAGTGGAACAGCACTTTAAAGTCACAGACCTTTTGTGTTTTCAGTGGAGGGGATCATTAGGCAGATCACGCAGAGTTTTCTTTTCATCTTTTACATTTTTAAGTCTCCCTTTTCATACATTAACCAAATGGGAAGATGGCCACTGTGCTTTTTCTGGGTCAAATAAATGTATAGCATTATTTCACTTGAGCGGAGTAAAAGCCACAGAGCGCCAACAACACGGTTACCTGCTTGACTGCTGGACTTGATTCTGCCCTTTGGGGTGGGGGGAAGCAGCAGGTCCATGCTCTGAGTGGAGGTGGGGGTTTTCTGGTTCCTGTCCACCAGGGGCTTGACGTCGTCTGTGGAGCCCGGCCCCAGATTAGTGTCCTTCTTGTCGGCCAGTAGGTTGCCTGCCGCTCGCGCCGCCACCTCCTTCAGCAGGGCAGCCGACGAGGTCATGGAGACGAGCGAGAGGAAGGAGCTGGCAGGGCTCTGGTGCTCCGCCGCTGCTGCTGCTGCCGCGCTGCTCTGCTGCTGATGCTGCTGATGCTGCTGATGCTGCTGCTGCTGGCTGCGCTCAGACACCTTCTTGGAGAGCGCCGCCAGCGTGGAGCTGGCCGACTGGGGGCTGAAGGGCGAGGTGAAGGCATCGAAGCGCACCACGTCGTCCGCGCCGCGCGTGCCCAGCGCTGGCATGGAGGTGGAGGAGGTCACTGAGGAGGAGGAGGAGGAGGACGAGGAGGAGGAGGAGGAGGAGACGGAGGAGGCCGAGGCCACGGCGGCGCTCTTGTCCTGCAGCACGGCGTTGGCCGCCGCCTTCAGCTTCTGGATGGCCGAGTCCGGGGACAGGCTGCTGCCGCTGGCCCCAGAGCAGCCGGACGGCGGGGGCCACTTGTCGGCCATGCCCACCCACACGAAGCCGCTGTTGGAGGCGGCGCTGGTGCCGCCGGTGCCGTTGCTGGGGCTGAAGGGGTCGCTGGCGGCCTCCTGCTTGATGGCGACAGGCACGGGTGAGGCGGAGGCCGAGGCGGAGTTGGCGCTGTTGCCGCTGCTGTTGGCCAGGCGGCGGGCGAGGGCGCTGAGCTGCTGGGCGTGGTGGGACGACGGCGACAGCGTCAGGCCCACGGGGGGCGAGTCGGACGCTCCTCGGGCCGCCGCGCCTCCGGCCCCGACGCGGCCCAGCAGCGCGCCGTCCTCCAGCTTGAGGGAGCCGGACTCCAGCAGGCGGCGCAGGTTGCTGCTGAGGGGCTTGCCCAGCGCGTGGGCCGTGGCCTCGCCGTACAGCGAGGACACCACCGAGGAGAGCGAGTCCTGCGCGCTCAGCACGCCGCCGTCCAGCCCCAGCAGCTCCAGGGAGGCGCGCTGGATGGGGGTGGAGCAGCCCAGCGAGCCCTCGGACGCCGGGGTGTCCGCCAGCTCGGGCCTCGGCGGACCGCCGGCCGCATCGGGGGAGCCGCGGAGCTCGTCGGGCCGCACATCACCGTAGGACGAATCCGAAGGTGTATCCGAGGCGTTCCCGAACCAGCCATCATCCTCGGCAGCACCACCCTCAGGCCCCCCCTCTGAGACAGAGTCCACATCTGGGGAGGGAGACAGGGAACACGGTTAGCACACATTAGCATTGTTGGCTGTGTGCGTTTACCATTCGTTTCATTTCTCACATAACAGTTCGGACTGAGCTCCTCTTCTGTACTACAGATGACACGTAATATTCACATTATGTTCTGATGTAACAAACCACTCAAAGTCGGCCTACATTACCAACTTGCAAAAATGCATTTGCAATTGCAAAATTCGTTTGAGCTCAATTTATTTATGAACCAAATCTAGTCTTCCTACAAATGTTGGCTTCACATTGGGCACAATGGCTTAACGTAAAAGCAATAATCTTGGGAAAAAATTGACACAAATAAATAATGAATTTGGGGGTTTAAATCGGTGGCTTCCCTTCAGCGAAGCACTGCACGGTAAAATAACTTGCTTTTCATTCTTTTTTTAAACCATTTTCCCCCCTCACAGGGTCTAAAGGAGTCTAGTAAAGGGGTTACCATGGTGACGGGTCCTTCTGGGAGGCTAGACAGCAAAGATTAGGGTAATAGAGGTTACAGAACTAGATTAATATTCATGAGCGGACAGATACCACCAGGGAGCCAATAAGGATAGGGTTAAGGTCACCAAGGGTCATTAATATACACTTCATGTATCAATATTCATAAGCAAAACATTACAGCTTGCCAGACAAGGGCGAACAAAAGAAAAAGTGAATCTTCCTGATACATATTAACAAACCACCACAGAAACATGCTACAAGTCTGTATAAGGGGGGCACAGCCAAACCAGCATTTCCTCTTTCTGACTTTAGACCACAAATTAGTATAAATAGTGTGACTGTATGCATATACTGTACATACACTATCCTCACACTGCATAACCAACAAACACAATCTGCAGAGGAGACATCAACACAACAACATCAGAGTGGCATCAGAGCCCAGGAACTTGAATATAATGTCTTGAAAATCATTTTGGTGGGCTCCCCCTCCTCCCTCAGTCCAGCACATCAAGGCTGGCCTTACCCTGATGACCCCAGCATAAGCCTGGTGAGCTGCACTCTGTTTACAGGGAAAAGAAAAGCCGTTGCCCAGCAACGCCACCCCTGCGACCCGCAGGGATCATTACAGTCAGTGCACATCTGGCCGGCACTGACTGTGTGTGTGTGTGTGTGTGTGTAAGGGGTGGTGGGTCTGTAACCGAAGTGACCCTATCCAACAGTACACCCCTGATACTGACACAGACATACTTCATCATCCTCTCCCTCTCCCTCCCTCACTCTCTCCCTCTCTCTCACTCACACACACACACACACACTGCAAAACTATGACTGCTGCTGCTTGTGAGAGCTGGTCAGAAAAGAAGAAAAGAACATCTGACGGTACACATTCGTTTCTAAGACTGTGACTGTGATCCAGGACAGATGCACTGGCATGTGATGGAAAAACTCAGCGAGCATTTGAGCCTGACTACATTTCACATTGAACGCAGACTTGCACTCAGTGCAAATCACCTGGGTACCACAGCAAGCTGCAGCAGCCATGAGCTACACTCATGTGACAAGCGTAAACCCTCCCTCCATAATGACTCTAATGCGGTTAGCAGGAACATGGCTGGATTGTTGACCCGAACTACCGCACACACACATACACACATGCGCACACACACACACACAGTGGCTGGCCACGCAAGGCTAGGCTAGGCTAAGCTACGCCTTGCCACTCTGAGCTCCCTGACCATGGCACTGAGGCTTGACTCTGGACTAGAAGCTCTGTGGGCGGGCTGACATTTCCCAAGGTCATGGCTCGACCACATTTCCGCCAGGCTTTGTCTGAGACAGACAACCCCCCTGGCTCCTGACACACTCTCTCGTCTCTCTCTCTCGCTCTCTCTCTCTCTCCCCCTTCTCCCAAACACACACACACACACACACACACTCACACACACACACATCTTTAGCCTTTCTCAGACACTACAAAAACATACATAGTGTGCTGGTGTTGACACATTCACAACTCACTTTCATATTGCTCTATGTGAATAGAAAATCACAGACTTTATGACAAAAACAAACCTAAAACTCCAGCTGGTTCACAATGGCTAACGGAACGCAGTAGAAGCAGCTCACTGCTGAAAGTGGCGGGACTGTGCTTACATGCTGTATGTGTGTGTGTCTGACAGGGTTGTACTGAACTGGTTCTTGCTGTCCCTGATCCTCTCGACATTCCCTCCAGTGCCAAAGGCTGTGCTACAGTGCTACAGAGGAGAGGGGCTGTTCTGTACTGTACAGAGGAGCTGGTGTTCAGCTGAGAGAAACTCTGCAGGCTAAAACCAAACACATCTGACCCAGTCTGGGAGGTCAAAGGTTCATTCAGTTTCACAATTAAGATTGTCTTAATAGGGGAATAGAAGTGATTAGCCTAGGATGAAAAGGACAACTGACTGATCAAAAAATACAAATACATGCTACAGTATACACATTTCAACACCATTTTCTACAACAATAGTGCTTCTCTAACGTTTCTATGCTTTGATCCTTGTGTGTGGAGATGCTTCTCATTTGGGTAACGGGGCTAATTTCAGCTGTCCGTTGTCCATCAGTGGACACAGTGCACATGGCCAGAGGGGGAGGATGAGGAGGAGCTGGGTTCCTTTGGTGGGTCAGCAGCCACATGACTTGCGTGAGGTTGCCTACCAACACACTGCAGTTATTCTGCGACTTAGTCAGGCATAAAAATCAGCCCAGCTGACCCCAGGGTCACGACGAGGGCACTGGAGAGGAGAGGAGAGGAGAGGAGAAGAGGCCAGCGAGGGAGGGAGGGAGGGAGGGAGAGAGAGAGAGCGGGCGGGCTGGCTGGCGGGCTGGCTGGCTGGCTGCTTCAGCAGAGTGCTGGAGAGAGCAGCCAGGCCATTAGTCGATTAAGCCTGGGCGGGGCCATCAATATTCCCCTGATGCCAATGGAGCAGAGACAGGCACTCCAGCGACAGCAGCCACAGACACGGGCAGAAATGCAGCTCCACTGCAGCCTCTACCCCAGCCCAGCGCTACACAAAAGGACTTCCCCAGCACACTATCACAGTACACTTACTAAATCACACTCACAGATGAAACGGCAGCCCAGGGTAGAAAGACCGATGCCTCTTTTAATCATCACAAAATATGGAACAATAAGCGCACCTGAGCAGGCATCCTCCCTCCCTCCCTCCCTCCCCAGCGGACCTGCTTGAGCCTCCTGAGTGAGGCGGTGTGGTGCGGAGCGGAGGGGAGCGAGGTGGACACTGGCCGCTGGGGGGCTTGCATGGCCGCTGTCAGTGAGGCAGTCGCAGCACCGCAGGCAGATAAGGAGCGGTGGCGGTAATTAAGTGTCCGGCTGGGCCCTGCCGGGGGTTGCCATGGCCGCGGGCGATGCTAATGAGCCAGCCTGCCGGTCATTGAGCGCCTTATTAGCGGTGCGCACGGCAATATGGTGAGATGCGGCGCTCGGGCCGCTCCGTGAGCTCTGCCGTCACTGTTGACTAACGGAGCGCCAGAGGGGGGGAGGTAATTCCGTTAATTGGGACACTCTCAGGATCGCCCTGCCCGTCCGGCTGATGGCTGTGGAGGAACGGGGGAAAGGTGGGACAGCAGGATTCTCACAGCAACCGAGACAGATGGATATGGATTTTATATTGTTCCTCATATTAAATCATTCTTAGATCATTAGATCTTTAGTACTATAACTCCAATATCAATGAGCTTTTGACTAAAATGAGATGTGTCCATTTTTTTCCATGGGGTTTACAATTACTTTTCCCTTCACAATCTCCTTAAAAATCCAATGGTCATATTTATCTGCAATCCACAGGGCCATCAATCCCAAGCTTTTAAACTCCCTGGCACCGTCTCACAGCACAGACAGAGGCCTTGGATGGGCCATATTTCTCCCACAGCGAGACTACCCTCTCAGCATGGCCCTTTGCTATATATAATGGCGGGAGATGTCGTGGTGAAGTGTACTACATATTACCATCTGTGTATTTTGGGCTTGGCCTCGGCAGACTGTGGGCACTTTGGGCAGCGAGCCAGAGGTGAAACAGGAAGGAGAAGTGTTCTTGGAAGAGAATGAGACGGCTTCGGCCCCCAGACCTCTGAAATTCCTCTCCGCAGATGGAGCGACCTTTTTCTGCTCTCGCGTTTATTTTTCCCCTTCCATTTTTAGACGAACGAAAAAAAAAAGAAGCAGGACCAAGAACACTCATAATCTCAGATGTGTCATCAAAGAGCACAGCGACTAGAGCATGAGTGAGACACACGGCTTCCATATTCTACGATGTGAGGTCTGCTTCCGTCTACTGAATGCTTATCCCAACAACACCAACAGCAACATCCACATGCACATATTCATGTAGTCACCTATGTATGCTTTGTGCCATTTCCCTGCCTCTCTTCCCTGGCCACCACTCTGATCACGCAGTGCTTTTCAGCACAATTAGACGACGACACTAAAGCCAAACAATACAAACCACCGTGGCTGTGTGACGGGCTTGTTTTAAGGGGTAATGGCATGAAATCAGTAGCACGCAGCAAGACAACAGGAAGCAGATATAAGTATAGCTGGAGGCAGGCAGAGCAAAGGGACAGGATGCTGAGGTGGGTTACAGTGGGTGCTATGACGCTAATGCCACCATGCGTTCACACCAGCGCTGCCCACTCAGCCAGACATGGTACATGGTGTGCCACAATCTGAGGCACCAGGGGAGCTTTTTCTTTTTTCTCTCTCTCTTTCTCTCTCTCTCTCTCTCACTCACTCACTCTGATTTTCTCACATTGCCTCGCACACTCTGTCTCTTCTCCCTCTGCTCCCCTCCTCTCTCTCCTGCAACTGTAAATCACACTCGTCCCACTAGCGCAGCCCAAGATGCAGCCAAGCTTGACTACCCAGCCACCCAGAGAGAGAAAGACAGGCAGGGACAGGGGGAGATAGAAAGAATGGGGTGGGGGTGGAGGGGGGGCTGTTGCTTAGTGTGAGAGGAGGGACAAAAAAGATGGCTTTTTTATAGCAGCATTGGTGTGACAGCAGCTTGGCCAGGGAGCCCGCGGCAGTGCCTGCTTGGATTCGAGCCTGTCACTCAAGACAGGGACACTAATCAGGATTGGTCCCGGTTTCTTCCCCAGGAACAGAAGGGGGGTGGGGGGCAGCTCGCAGCCATTAAAAAAAAGGTTGGTGGGGGAGAGAGAATTGTAAGCCCGGCAGGGGAGGCTGCCCTCATTTACATGCAGGGCCATGAGAGGCCAAGAGCTGATTCCTTTTCCAATCTCCATGTTAAACGCTGGCCAGGGCGGCCCACGCTCAGCCAGCTATTGTTCAGCCACGCTGCTCTGTGTCACCACGATACCCATCTCAGCTTTCAGAAAGTAAAAGAAAAGACAACAGCACCAGATCATAATGACCTTATCTACGCACACGCCTAAAAAGAGATTGTCATTTGGTACAGCCGTCTTCTGCTGGCGAGACGCTGCTTTTCCGTGGCATTCATCATATTTTTTTACATCAGCCAGTCAGTCATTTTCATTTATCACAATTAGGTTTGTCTCATTCAGAGGCACTCCCGCGAGATTTCACTGCTCACTGGAAGAGAAATGATTACTATGACAACCATCTCTGTGACTTGCTGGGTGAGGGGGCAGTTTGGAGCAGTCAGACATTTTGTGATGACCTCATCTTAGGGTTTTGAGGGGTCACCAAGGCCTGCCCCTCACACAGCAGCTCTGAGTTAAGGCGGCCAGAGCCCACTCACTGAACCGAAAAGTCCACGTCAAAATGACTTACGAGGCCGAGGGAGGCAGCCAGAGGAGGGTGGGCTGGCTGCAGCAGACCCCTACTCCACTACAGTCTGGTTTGCATGCCAAATGGGGCTTTTAAATGGGTTTTCAGAAAGGATTTGCACTAATCTGAAAAACCTTATGGAAGAAGTGCAAATACATCTGCCACTGGCCAAATCCTGGAACGTGCAGAACTAATGACACAACAACCTGAGCCAACATGGTCCCTCTAGAAACGGCCTCTTCCAGAGCAAACCACAACAGACACTTCAATCACTGAGCTGAACGTCAACATTCAAACAATAATACATATCACAACCTTTGATATCACCACTGAATACATAAACAACCAGATAGATGCTACCGCAGTATCTACCCAAAGAATTCAATGCATCCCTACAATGTTTCCATAAGAAAACATGGAACATCATGTTCATCAGTGAAGAAGAGCCTGTGAAGAGCCCCTCACCTCCTCCAAACACTAGTAGCTCGGCTGCCTACACTCCCCTACACTTTAAGCCTGCATGTCGGCCCACTGCACCACTGACAAATTGCTTTCACAAAGATGAAGTCACAAATACAACTTGGCCCTTGTAGAGCAGCCAAACCCTCCTCTGGTTATACAGCAGTCCCCCTGGAAGCTGCCAACACAGTGCTACTCTATATGAATGCCTTATGTCTTCATATAAACATATTCTGCCAGTCATTAGTGTTAACTCATTAGTGTCCTTGGCATGTTGCCATTCTATGTTCATAAACACTGTGGGCACTTTCTTGACCAGGGGTTAAGTTAAGCTTAGACAAGTGAGAGCTCAAACCATCTAGATGGTCGGGCAATCCAGGGCATCTTTGTTGATCAGCACAAGGGAGTGAGCTAGGATGTGAGCAGTAATGAGTGCATATCCATGAAGATAACAGGCTCTTAGAAATGGTGCCCAATTTGGCACTCTGCAGTAAAATCATGCACATCCTGGTCCACAGAAAATCCAAAAGACAGGTTTTAATCTTCTGCCTCTTTTTTTCCACACACTTTCTCAGCAGTTTCAAAGAGACCCTTAATTTCATGCTACAGATAGGCATGAGCTGTGGTGCGCTGTTACTCAAGAACAACTGCCCCAAAGACAAGCCTCCATCCTCCACAGTGGAGTAAGTGGGGCTGCTTCAAGTCTCTCCTCAGTCATTTCCATCTTCCCTTTGAAGTCTGTGAGGCAAGCGCGCGCACACACACAAACACACACATACACACACACACACACAGAGTGCGAGAGAGAGAAAGAGAGAGTCCGAGAGAGAGAGAGAGAGAGAGAGAGAGAGAGAGAGAGAAAGCTGGCTAATAAATCACACCCGTGTTTAGTGAGGCCCGTCTGGCTCTGGCACAGCCTGATGGCTCCGACTCCCTCTGACTCCGCAGCTCAGTCCCCCTATGTGCGGCGTTGCCATTGCATCCGCGGGCGTGTGAAAGGCCTGTCCTGGAGGGGCTGGATGCACTTGTGTGGTACAACAACAGAGAAAGCGCCTCAAGCTCTCGAGCTGCTGCTAACCCCCGCCACTCCCCCATCCTACTGCACTCCACCAGTCTCCCCAGCTGAACCAGCGAGCTGTTCCTTGTGAACGGCTGCCAGCAGAATGCCTGCTACTCCTGCGAGAGGGTTATTACTCAGTGTAGGGGCTCGGCTGTAGCCAAAGGGCTGCTCTCTGTGCTGTAGATCTCCATGTTGTGACTTGTCAACATGCGGAAAATCGTTACTGCGCCCAGGCACTATTCCACATGGGCATTGACTGAGATGGGCTGGTTGAAGGGCTGTGTTTAGATTTCTTTTTGGAGATGTTTCTACCCTTTCCTTGACTGTACTGTAGGTGTGCATTCACTGGCAATCAGTAATTCCCTGGCATCTTTTCCAACTGATAAAAATGCAGCGATATTGTGGTTTTAGTTGGCTAGTTGATGAGAGAAAGATAAGGGGGGAAAAATACAACACACTTTCATCCCGGATACGACAAGGAATTGAAAGTTGGTTCCATCTAAAGACAAAATATATTCTAAACATGTGCATCTTAGGAAAACCTCATTTGACCATATGCAAAGAGTTTCAGTGTGTAGGCCTACTGGCTTTTGACAGGTCAACCTTTTTGTTAGATTAGCTTTTTATAATTACTGGCAACAGTGAAGCCGTGCTATCAGCATGAGACTGGAGATCACAAGACCACCCACCCTGCACAACAGGCCCAACTCTGGGACCACATTTTCTACATGAAATAAAACGTAAACATCTTTAAGTTCCATGGCCAGCCCAGGAGTCAAAGCCTGAAAAGAATGAACTCAAAGAGATCCTTTTTGTGTGGCTGACTTTACAGTACTAGGCCTAACTCCTAACACCTAACTAACACCTGAGATGCAGGTGCTCTACCGCTTCCATGGTGAACAACATTCAGCATGATTATACACTTGACCTCCAATGAGTAGACACCATGTAGCAGCCTGATCAGGCTGGTTGTGCCATGGAGGGGGTCCTGTTGGGAAGAGGTTCGCTTTTTGGCACTTATTCCCAACACTACGGGATGCCAAGGGCGAAATGGAAACCTCCCCTCATTTTCCTTTCCCCTTAATCCAATGTTTTCAAGCCCCGGCCCAGCCAAGGTCATTATAATCATAGTGGAGTGGAAGGATGCCAGTGACCTACCATTACGGTAAGGTACGGGAAGAGAAAGAAAGGGAGGGAGGGAGAGAGGGAGAGGGGGAGAGAGAGAGAGAGAGAGAGAGAGAGAGAGAGAGAGAGAGATTCCCCATTCAGCCCCACCAGTGTTTAGAGGTGGGGGGCAGATGCAGTATCCATATACAGCTTGAAAATTCATCCCTCCATTTCAAATGCAGATAACCTCACATCCGTCTGAAAGAAAATGTCTTCTCTCCCAGAGGAGGACATTTTAGCTGATGGCAAAGGTCAGAGCTTAACCTTCACTGTAATAAAAGACTCTGTGGCTCCTCAAAATGGCGACTGTCCACAAAAACAAAGAATGCGATGGGTGGGGAATTGGTGGGGCAGGGGACTGGAGAAAAATGTGGCAAGACCCTAACCTCGAATCACCTCAAGGACGAGAGAAAAATCTACACAAACACCTCCATGACACTCAGCTTCCAAATTCAACCACTTCCTGAACACCTGTGAGGCCAGATGAATGTCTAAACTCTAAACTTCTACAGCAGCACAGTACTGGGATTTCTCCCAGAAGAATATAGACATTTCAGGACACAACTGATCATCATTTAGTAGTGACAATTTTTTTTTAAAATTGTTAAATTGGAAACAAACAACTAAATTATCATTTGATCATCAAAAAAAAATCATCTTGGGTGTTTGTCTGCTATAGAGTACAAGCAAATATTCAGCCAACAGCTGCTAGGATTCTTAAACTGGTTTTGATCAACAGAATATATTTTTTTCTGCTGATAACATGTGACTTGTTTTATGTAGATGACAGAATATATTAGAACCGAATGTAAAATGTACAGGAAAAGACGTAAGACAAAAGGATGCATGGTCATAATATATTTTAAAATGTGTAAGCAAATTATTCAAACCAGTGAGGAGCCAATTATCAAGTTGGTATTCAGTACACTTTCTGAACGGGAAAAAAAGTGTCCCGACTAAAAGTGGCCATCAGCTAGGTCTTACAGGTGTCCTACAGCATAAAAACAGTTGGTAAGACAGGTGTGATGTCACACTTCCACAAACCCACCTCCAGAGACCAAACACATGGGGAGAGGAAACAAATCACAAACCCACACCTTTTGGAACAGAATCCAGGGTCACCCACAGCCAGATTCACTTGGAGAGGTTAAGCGCTCACCCCAGTATAATTAGGTATGTACACCTCAAGGCTAGAACAAACTTAACACCACTGTTTTTTTCAGTAGCCTAGACCTTATAAGGTTTACTGTACAAAATCCTGTTGTGACACTCAAAATGAGTCTGTCAGTTAGATCTTAATTCTTCAAAATGTCTCAAAAATGATCCACGGACAAACATGCAATAATCATAAGATGCAACACCGCCACTTGCACATTGTTTTGCGAAAAAAAAAAAACATTTTATGTCTGGTCAATTTCTTCCAGTTGACGAGTCTACCTCAGGGATCCTCTAGTGGCCAACATTAGCAATTGCGCCTTCTTATTGCTGAACTGATAAAAGCACAATCTTCATCCTAGCTACACCGGGTCAACTGAACACAAATGGTGATTTCTGGTTCCACGGGGTGTAGTTTCAAGCGACGAGAACCGTGAGGTGTGTGTCGCACTTCACGTTCACAACGAGGATAAGTGCAATTCGCCTCTGAGCCTGCGTTATTGATCGTAGTCTGTCTGCAATGAATGTCTGCAAAGGGAAGGAAAAACCATGAACTTCAGGTGACCGACCATGGCTTTGACACAGGCAGCCTGCAGACATGAACCCCACTGAACTGGGAGGGGTGGAAGAAAATACCTCAGCTTAAAAAAATCTTTTGACACGCAAAATAACTCGACATATTAAAGAAACCAATGCGTGAACAAATCAAGCAGTCCTTTAACACAACACGTTAGAAAGTTGTACGAATGCGTTTAATAAAAAATTAAGTTGACAAGCTAATAGCACCGAAGCTAGCGAGGCAGGGGCATGGAAGCCCGAGTCTGCCTTGTCTGATCCGCCTGACCCTTCATTTTATTGCGGCCAGAATCTCAGAACCTCCCCTTTCTCTTTCGCGGGCGAGAGACTCCGTCAGACGGACAGATACACGAAAACGCTCCGCTATAAAGGCGTATACAACCAGTACACAAGCAAACTGACCGCAACCTTTTGGCGGAACGGGACCTTTATCGATTATCTACTATTAAAGCCACCGCTACTGCACTCGCTGACTAGCCTCTCATCGCCAACATGGCTGCCTAGCACAGACCTAAAAAAGGAGAAATAACCTACGCCGTGCCTTTGTCTGCTTCACCTCTTTAACCCTAAACTACTGCGCAAAACACACGGAGAACCGTCAAAATCGCACTAATCAAGAAATCGACTTACGTGAAGGCAGGCGCTTAGGTTGCTCCTGCTTCCTCCTTGGCATTTTCCCCCGTTTTATCACATTCTCCTTCTTTTTAGGGGTAAGAAGAAAAAAGGTATTTTTCCATTGAAATTTTTGCGAGAGAGCGTGGTGGCAGGGACTTATCGTGCACCTGGCTGTCCTCGGTTTCAAAGTATTGTTGGGAATAGGGAATAGTGGAGGAGGTGCTGTTGTTGTTGCCGTGTCTTGACTATGGCTGCTCTCTGTGTAAGTGTGTGTCTCTGAGCCCCTAACTAACACTAATGCAGGGATCAAAGGGCAGCAACAGCAGAGCACACACACACACTCCCTCTCCCTCTCTCGCGCTCTCTCTCTCTCGCTCTCCCTCTGTCTCACACATACACACTCTCACATTAGAACTCGCCCGCTAGCTACAGCTAGCGCCGGAGAGAAGGGCAAGCTGCCCCTATGGTTCTAAGGTAGGCTATATCCAACCAAAAGAAATTAAAATGCATATTGAGAACAAATTCTGTAAAGTTGGTAGCTTTCTTTTATTTATTTATTTTTAAAAAACAAATCTACAGGTGCTTAATTTTGATGATAGTGAAGAACAATAATGCATTGCTTACATTAAATGAAAACATAGGGAGCAATTTACATTGGCTATCTTTGCATTATAACTTGCAGGTAGAAGGATGCATTAAAATAATGAAATGTGATCAAGTCATTTACACTTATTACTAATAAGGCTATAGACTTAGACAACATGAAATGCTAGTATGAAGAATAATTCAATATGCACATTTGCCTATTCAACATCTGTAGTGGTTGTAACATATCCTAATACAGGCTAGCACAGTTTAATAATCATTATTAAATAGCCTAAATATATAAGCTGATATTAAAACTGATGTTCCATCTTCATTTGACAAAATAAAACAGGATGCAAAAGCTTCAAGTCTCAACACAGTAGAACATGAATGTTATCATCTCCTCATTCCATCAATGTCAAAAGGACATCATGCGTTGCCTTGTGTGATCAACAAAAGCCTTTGTTTTGCAGAGCGTCAGAGCTGGACCCTTAACAGGTTTCTATCAGCAGAACATGCATGCTGCCCCCCTCTCTATAATATCCAATAGTTGTGGCGCCATTTTTACTTTCATACACAACCATCTCCACCTACCCTCTCTCTCTAGCTCTTTCTGGTGTTAAAACAACTGTGGACTCCCTTGTGTCATCTTGCTATGCTCCCATAGCAGCCAATGGCATGTGTGTTACCGTGGCAATTAGTGGGAGCCCAGATTAGCTCTCTCAGTAATGTAGCCTAGAGGTGACTGACACATAGCCTAGGCATACTTTCTCATTACAATAGCTATATCACAATGACTATCTGTGCTGATTTTACTGTGAAGACCAGGGATGGGAGAAGGATGACTGCTATGCAATATGTCTGGGAAGGCTAGTTCTACATCTGAAACAAAACAAGGAAATATGACATGGAGAAACAGTTCAGTAGGCTAGGCCTACTCTTCTAACAAAGTATGCAATTCTAATGTTTTTGAAGTAGCCTGTTTCTGTACATTCATTCCAACATACTTTTTTCATCAACGTTTGTGTGTGTGTGTGTGTGTGTGTGTGTGTGTGTGTGTGTGTGTGTGTGTGTGTAGCATTCTTGTTTTTGTTCAAGTTTAGCTCAGTCACCATGGCGAGGTCACGGTCTGTTCCGTGACCCCAGTGATGCCAGGCTGCTGAGGTAATGCTGCCAAAGAGACAATCTACTGATAGTTGCTATGGTAACAACAGCATGACCTCACACTTGGTGGCACCTAAAGGTCATCATAGGCATCAGTTTTTGAAGGGTTCCTCTATCAGCTGGGCAGTTGACAGTGACAAATAATTACAAGTGAAGCTTGGTTTATGGCCAAACTGTTTCAGTATTCATCTTATTCACAAAAATTACATAATAATATAGACTGCTCTTTTTGCTCAGATTTTCTCAGGCTTTAAAATGAATGAGTGTTTAAACAAGAATGAAATAAGACAGATCTCTGCATTAATACTCAATAATCAATTCATAATGTACTTGCAGATTAAGCATTTTCATCTTCTCCAGAATGCATTGACGCTGATGTCCTCCAGAGCCACCGCCCCCATGAGTAGCTAGGCCTACTTACCTCTTGCTCAATCACCTCCTCTTCCCTAAGCCATTAAACCACAGTCACGGTGCTCTGAAACAAACTTCTTAAGTCAGTGTCCTGCATCCACAACCTAAACAAAGCCACGTACTGTCAATTCTTGGAGCGTCTTCGTCTTTCTATGAAGGAACGTCCCGCTAGACCGATGTTCACTGGCACTTGCTGTAATTTGGCGTTAGAGTGGCTCAGGATGTGCAACATAGTTCTCCTCTGGCTCCAACTGTCCAGTGTTCCATACAGTATGCTACCTGTCCCAGTTGCCCTTTTTGCCTGTCCCTTCCTCCACATTCTCTCCCAAATAGGGTAGCGAAAGCAGCTGGTGACCCCAACCCCTTAACCTTTACCCTTCTACAGTTGCAGCAAGAACATTTCTTGGGGAATAAGGATGTGGACTTAAGCAAATGACCCTTGGTTAAATCACTTGTGTTAAACATTTCCCTGACAATACAGTTTTATATTTTCTTATTATAACACTCTGTCTGTCTAGTGCTTTCATTGAAACATGCATTCACACACACCCGCCATTCAGACACATACAGAGAGAGGGAGAGAGTGACATGAGAGAGAGAGAGAGTTCGCACTCTCTTTGCTGTGAGTCTGACAGAAACAGGTGGTCCCTTCCCTGCCCTTTGACCTTTAGTTCTAGAGAGGCATTAGAGTGTGGTGTCATAGCCACTTATCTAGAGAATGGACTGCTCCTGCCTGGCCATCAAAGTTGTGTCTCCTGTCGTGTGTGTGTGTGTGTGTGTGTGTGAGTGAGTGAGTGTGAGAAAGAGAGAGAGAGAGTTTGTTTATGGTGACAAAGTTTAGGCCTACGTTTACACATCACACAACACGTAGCAAACGTACAAATCTGTGAACACTAATTGTCACAGTCAAAAAGACTTCCACCAGACTGTTACTTTTTCATTGATAATAATCAGGTACTTTAGATATGCTTTCAGGAGCTGTATCGGAAACTGAATGAAAGGTTATGAACACTTTTTAGGGCCCTTAGTTGTAAAGATGTCTGCCCTTGAAAATTCTGAAATTCAAATGACTCTAAGCAGAGAATTATGAGGTGTTTTCTGGGTTGCATATTCACAGTAAGGCGCTGTGTTGGATCTCGGAAATTTGTATTGAGAGTTAAAATTATATTCACCATCGGCTAGACTCCCATACATGGATTTAGCATGGAAAATACTTTTTTTTTTGCAATAGAGATTATCACTGAGAATCTTTTAGTCTAGAACTAGGCTGAAATCCATGTACGGAAGCCAGGCCTATAATGTTATTCACAGGCCAGATGTAGTTCAACTGGTAGAGCAAGGTAATAACATAAGTCATTGGTAAGACATCAAGGGAGCATACTGATGAAATGTAGATATTGTCAAAGTTCTGTAATGGGCTTCTGACACAAACATTTGAAAGGTACATACAATTACGTGTCAAGTTTGTTATTGTTAACACAGGGTTTAGAGAAAATACTGGAATACATTCATTAGAGCTGAGTATCACAATATTATTTGAGTATGTTTTCAGCTCAGGTTGATTTAATTGGCCAGAGAATGAATAAAAACGGTTTATATTTGCTGGACCACTTGAATGTAAGAGAAGGAATAAACATTGTAGAGAATTGAACAAAAATCTATTATTTTTACAATATCAACAAATGTGAAACATGGAATATACAGTGTTATTTTTTTAAAAAAAAGATGATTCTTATCATCACAGTGATTGATAAAATAGTTTTATATGATGTCCACAAACTGTTTTTAAAATGTTCCAGTCATGGCTGAATAAATTCGGGGGGTCAGACCATTCCAATGTCTCCTGTAACACAAGTCGACAGTACCTTTGTGCAACCCTGTTTCTGTCCTTTGATGGGATTTCAGCCCCTGCTCCCTCTTCCTTTGTTTCTCTCCCTGTCTACACCGGCTCCTCCCCTCCCCCAGCCAACCCTCCAATGGGAGAGTCTTCAGGTGTTGACCTTATCGGGTGGAGGTCAATGCCAGGTCAGGGATCTGTTGCTAGGTTACCATCAGATAAGTGGCGGGAAGCCTGGCTGCTGGGTTGTTCTGTCATTCAGCGGTTGTCATGTAATCTCATTCATTTGCAGACAATTGCCTGGACGTCACAGAAGGTTATCGCTCTCATGCTGTTGTAATGAAACACATTAAAATATTAAAACTGAAGCTCAAGTCTTGCATTAGCAATGACATACAATTCATTATTTCCCAGATGTGCCAACCATAATGCAAAACGTGACCTTTCCACATCACCTACTGCAGCATGTAATGTGTATGTCTCTGTGAACAACTGCAATGAATGCAAAAAAATGACAAAACATATTGAAGGACATTTAAAATAGGCCTATATATATTAGCTTATAGCAGTGCATAACAGAGGAGCCTGATATTTTTTACATAATAAGTCAAATTGTTTGCCAATCGACTCTTTTTTTTAACACAATGTAGCAAATAAGTGAATTCAAAGTGTAACTGAATAGAACATCAGCTGTATGAGGTGCTTGCATTTCAAATGGACCAGATGACTACCAGCTATCTATCCAAGGTGCACTTCCTGCTTGGCCATATTGTAAATCTGAGCAAATTGTAGTCGTCTATGTAAAGCAGGGACCTTTCAGTATGTGTGACGTCAAAGCAAAGCTGCCTCACATGCACGTATCAATATAGACGTGGTAAAGTTGGTTGTGACTTACAACATGAAGAGCAGGAAAGGCCATATTCAAGTAGGCCTATCTGACTGGGGTTAAATGAAAGGCATATGATGGAGTCAGCAAATGAGAGCATGATAATGAAATAAACATGGCGAGGGCAACAGTACAATGTCCCTGTTTTTGATATAGTGGTGCTGGAAACAGAGGCATCACGTGAGTGTTTGTGCATGTCATCACTGCACTCGCGGCCTCGCCATGGATCCCTTTGGTGACATCAGCTTTCCGCTGTTGTCACGCTGAGACGGTCGGGTTAATAAGAGGTCAAATGATTTGGTCATCAGAGGCCTGGTGAGGCATGACCCCTGGCAGAAAGCAGACAGGATTCTCTATTGGGGTGAGCATTTGGTCTGGCTGTTGTATCTGAAGTGCTAATATTGAGCCCTTATGAGATTGGCATGCACTGAAAGGCAAGTTTGAGTTTGCTGGGTTTTTGCCAGCTGACATTCTAGTGAGACACACACACACACACACACACACTCAAAGAGTGAGCGAGAGAGAGAGAAATTGGTAGATGGATAAATAGGAAGGGGGTGGCGTAAGGCATGGCATACAGAGCTCACCTCAGGAATGCTGTTGACAGAGAGAGAGAGTAAGAGAGAAAGAAAGAGAGAGAGAGGAGGGGGGGTCTATAATAGACAGATAAGCCATATTTTGAAATGATTCTCACACAAATTATGAGATGTTATGATCATGTTGTTTAATTTGCGTGTTGGACAAAAAGGCCAACATCTTTGATCCCATAATATTTTAACTTTATCACTTAAAAGTGATTTTGACTGCACTGCTGTAGCCCACATTAATGAATGGTGAATAAAAAAAAGTTTTTCAAATATGAATTATATTATCAACCTTAATTACACATTGTTCTGGAGGAAGTGTTCCCTTTAAGACAGAAGAGAAGAACAAGAACACATGCTTTGTGTTATCGTCCTCATCAGGTGAGCTGAAAAGGAGCTGAATAATGCCCAGGCAGGTGTGATAGTATGGCTATGTGCTACAGGAGAGAGGACAAACTCATCACCAAAGCAAGATGAGCGGCTTTGTTGCAAATGTCACAATGCATATTTATGGCTCTGGCTGAGTGATCCTTTGAATAAGCATCACCCAACATCTAAACCATCTCAGAGACAATAGTATATATATTTCATGTTTCACCAGCAGTACACATGCGATACCAGTGTATGTTTATTTTGCTAATCACATAATGTTTAGCAAGGACCTGGGTAGTGATGTGTGTGTAATAAGCGAACATAAGCGAAAGTGAAACTAAACAGGTCCAGTAGGTCTGTGATTTGGATCTGCTGTGAAATTGAAGGTGTTCTTCTTTGACTCATGCTACACCTTTCCTAATTCTCAGGGAAGTCAGGCGGGTAGTGTGCTGTATGTGTAATCCTGCTAACAGACAGGCATACTGTGTGAATGAATGAATGAATGAATGAATGAATGAATGAATGAATGAATGAATGAATAGTAGCCTACATTTGGTGTGTGAATTTGGCTTTAAGTGCGCTTACCCTGCTTTTGTTAATGCACATTTTGGTCATGATTATGGGTCTAATACAATGTGACTTTCCTCATGCGTAGTGTTTGTGTCAACCCTTCTTGTGTAGCCTGTCTGCGTTGGAGATCCATGAGCCTTTTCCCCATCAGTCCTCCAACTATGGGAATGCTCTTCAGCTTGGCCTCTGTTATCAGAAGTGGAATCATGTCACCTAGACGACAAGAAGACCCAGCAGCAATATGGAAGTGCCTGATCACTCAATCACTTCACTGCAACAGAAGGGAGCACTGGCAACATTCTGGGATCTCTCTTAAAGGACTCCCTGCAACCCAGGTCCTCCTTCAGGTTGTCGCAAGGTAAGCCAGAGGGCATGGCTGCTATGCCATTACAAGTGCAGCGTGACGACAGCATGGTCCTTCAGCAGAGAGAGCTCAGTCCGCTGGTGCTAACACCAGAAGTGTCCCCCGATATCTGGAGACGTCAGCTGGAGCAGCAGTGCTGATGGTTCGGTGGTCCGGGTGGCCAGCATAGGCGTCACTGTGTGTGTGTCCCTGCTGACCTTCAGAGAGATGATGTTATGACTGCCTGGTCAGCACTGTTGCCAGGAGGAAGAGAACTCACTTTGCTGCTGTTCCAGGGTGGGGTCTCCTTGGAAGATCTAGCTACCATCTAGCCTGCCAGAGTTTGTCTGCTGTGCTTGAGGCTGCTGGGACAGCCATCTCCGAGATAGCTGTTTAGGGACAGCAAACTTGTGCTGTAACTTGCCTGAGCCTTTTCCCCATTCTGTATCAGTCAGTTCGTATTCTATCGTATTTGCTTAGCAAAGCTTTGACTCACTGGTCATTATGATGCCGATAAAAAATGGACGAACCACTCAGAAAATGTAATCCAACTGCCTTGGGGGTCATAAGAAAGATTTGTAATGAGCCACACAATTTCAAGAAAAAGGATATGAACATAATTTAGGAAGTATATGTGAACTTATTGAGACAGGACAGAATTCCTCTAGTCTGACTCCCATTCTCCCCATATACGTAACTGGGTTGGCCATCTGAGCTGGGTTCTGTTCACGTGTGTATCCAGGCTTAGGGCCCTGTAAAGCAATTTGATTCTGTATGTCAACTGGTGCTTTATAAATCAATGCAATTGAAATTGAAATAGAAGTTTTCAACTGTGTAGTTCACACTAAGACATAATGTAGAATGCACTCACATTATAGTAGCCTACAACAGAAACTGCTCCAAAGATGAGTTAATAGGTATAACGTACAGCCAAGGTCTTCGTCAGGTTGTACAGCCCTCTGGTTGTTAAGAAATATAATAATAGTAATAATAATAGTAATAATAATTGGTAAAAGAAAGTCCTAAGCAGCAGTAACTATTAGATTCATGCTGTAACCAGTCTGAGACTGTATGTCTGAACTCAATGCCTAAAAGAGATATCATTCCTGCAGTCAGACAGGCATGCCGCACAGCAGGAGTGAATAGTGCATCTCAGATTTGAGCCCTCTACTTTTGCAGGCATATCTTGGTTTAAGGTATCTTTGATCAACAGACAATAATTTTCCTTTTTCATTTCAAGGCAATTGCCTCTGTAAAGCAGAAACCTGGGAGGGGAGAAAGAAAGAGAAGAGAGAAAGGAGAACTGGAGAGGAAAACTACACGCCAGCAACCAATCTGTTTTTCATTTGAAAACTCCCTCGAGATTTTTCCATTATCCCCCTCCATATCCAGATTGACCCTGCGGAGCACAGTGCTGGCACAGGAAGGTCAGCCCAGTCTAGACTTGCAGCGCCCCTCTCCCCTCCCCTTTGCCTTCTACCCGGCGACTGCCTGCGGCAAGCCAGGACTCCTGCCCCCAAACCCTACACCCCCACGTGACCTCACGCAAGCCCCTGCCATAATCTTTCCATTTTGTTGCCCCTCCTTCAAGGTCTCGAGGGGACTTTAAGAGGTAAGGCTAGGTTGCTCTAGGTGCATCAAGCATATCTCCATTGACTTCTTCAGAGCTACGTTTAGCCAGGACCATCTGGATATACATATCAGTCATCAATGTTGCCTTACATTCAGCAATGAAACAGGTGGTGTCATCAATATCGAAAGTGGTACTGCATGTTATTGTGTTAATTGAATAAATGGAGAGGTATTTTTCTTTGTTCCTCGTGTCACAATGAGACTATATGCTTTCAATTTCTGGGGAAAAAAAGACAACCCAGATACATTATTACAAAGGAAGGACAATATCCAAAACGTATATGTTCACATCATCTATGATTTCATTGTAAGAGGGAAAGAGGAGGTGTGTTGGTAAGTTAAGATTAGGGGTGGGCTTGAGAGGTTAAAATGTCTTTTTCGGAGTAAGAGAGAGCAGGGAAACATTCTCAGTCCTTTGCCTGGCAACAGGCACAATAGTCAGGGAGCAGCTTGTGAAATCCAAGTTGTGTTTCCACAGCCCCATTGTGCTGAGACTCAGTATCACTTAACAAGCCTTGTGGCTGGACCTCAGCCAATAAAGTCAAGAATGTGTGGCAATAGACTCAAAAAGGCCACTATGTAGTGTCTGTCTATGTCTGAATGTGCGTGTGTGTGTGTGTGTGTGTGTGTGTGTGTGTGTGTGTGTGTGTGAGAGAGAGAGAGATACTGCAGCTAGTAAGCAATATTGTGAATGGCTGCTATAATTTTATTTATTTAACTATGTTGGCATTTAATCATTTCAGTTTCTTTTATATATCGAGTTGTGACATATGAAAAAATATCAGCATCATATGTAATGATATGTTCGGTAATAGGAACCTTTCTTTTTTACCTTATAAATCATCCTCCTGGACATGCATACAGCTGGGGGAAAACAGTTCATTGAATATTCATTAACCTGTGCCTAGGTGTGTACACGGCTCTTAAGCACACTTGTTTATGACTTAAGGACTTGTAGAGCTGACCTGAGTTTAACACTGCGCCAGATACCAAATTAACCTCTAGCCTCCACAGGGCTAGCGATGCCCTGCTAACAAGCAACCTGTCTGGACGTGTGAGGGCTGCTCTCTCCTGCAGGTCCACAGCCTCGCCAAGAAGAAACAGACTGTGCTTTCCTTCTCTCCTGTTTCTTTGTTTATTAATGCGCTTTTTTCTGACTTCACACAATATTTCAGTTGGTATGTTTTGGGGCAATAAATATTATGCTGAGAAAATCAAGTGGGAACATTTAGAAGTTCTATAATAATAAAATAGAAAATAAAGATAATAATTACAAAAGCAGCAATATACAGTCAAAGTTTTAAGACACTAATTCCCGAAAATTAAGTACTGAGAAGAAAGAAACAAGGCAGGAAAGAAACAAATATTAAAGCAAAATTATTTTTTATTTTATCTCATTTGATCAATATTCATAATTGAAAGATACTTCTGATTAGTTCCACCATCACCATGACAATAATCATGCTACATGGTGCATTTGTCGTGAGTCAGGTGTGAAACTTGTCTAGAAAGATTTTGACAAAGAATCTGAAACAAAGAATCTTTCTGACAATTATGAATTAGTTAAGTAGGCTCATCAGATACACTACGCTGTGTACATGATGACATGTCGCTTTGTCACAACTATGTTGCCATAATTGTGTAATATGATATGATATGATATGATATATGAAAATAAGACGTGTGTGTATGTGTAAAAAACTAGGGCTGTCAAAATACTGTGTTCATTTCGATCAATTAATTACAGAAAGAATAACGTTTTAAAACAATTAACGCTGATTAATCGCATTTCTTAATGACCTTTGACCAAGTGTAGTTCTGGCTACAGTGACTGAAGGAGGCAGACGAGAAAGCGCTGCTTGGTAACTTTGATATTTTATTTTTTAAGCTACATGAATGACCAACTGACAAACTACCTTACTAAATCAACAGCATTACCTCGGTGTTAGGGTATGGCTACTGCACATTGAGATCAATATCCAAAATATTATATAATATTCCTCTTTTTAGTCAACTTCAGCATTCACTTATGCTGAGCACTGTGTGGTGTAGCTATAGGATGGTGTTTCTAGAGTTATAGACTGAGGAGGACGTATGTTTGTTGTCCCCGAATTGGACACTAGAGGTGCTGGGCTGGTAAGTGGAAGCAGCATACATAGTGGTGAAAGGTGTTGGCTTTTTAATGAGCCACCATACATAACTGATACATGCAAAACAAAACTTTTGTGTGACAATTATTGTATAGCCACCTTACTTACCGAACAAGCCAATTTAGTCCAGTGACTCCTGCTATGATTAGCACCCTGGATCTGGCCAGGCCACCAAGTAAACACTGCTGACAAAATGCAGAGGTGGGAGAGTGGCAGAGAGTAAAAGCTTTAATGTTCTGTACAGCTACGGCTACCACGTGTGATTGAATGTGTGGTTAGCAATAATAGAGGCGACAGACTGACTGTCTAATAGGGAAGCAGTGCATTTCCATCTATGTCTGTTCTGGTTACGAAGGTAACCTTGCCTCTGAAGGAGAACAGAAGACATCACCTTTGCTCAAAAATAGCGCTAACTGTTTTTTTTTCACCTGGAGTTTTTATTGGATTGGTCATGGGGCAGATATACTTCTCAAGGTCGGCAGGACTTAACTCTGGTTGGGCACTGCTATAGCCTACCTCCGGGATATCAACCTAGGTGGTTTGCAGTGTTGGGGAGTAATGCATTACATGTAATTGAGTTACATAATTTAATTACAAAATAAATGTAACAGTAATATATTACAGTTACTGTAGAACTTTTTTTAAATTCAATTACAGGTACTTTTGAAATTTTTCAAAATTACAATTTGAATTACATCTCAATATTGTCAGCAAAACCTTGCAAATAATATTGTATGTAAAAAGAACTGTTTCCCTCCACAGCCATAGTTTGATACGGGACCTTCTGCTCTATCACGTCTACAGAGCCATCAGCGTAGGCCTACATGCCTGCCTGTAAACGTGTTATGATTATCATTATATTATCCTCACAAAAAATGTGATGCTAATTCATGTATTGAATGCCCTTGCTGCCTTGTGCGCTTGTACAGAACTGCTCGGCAGCCTGTAGACCAAGGCCGAAATCTTCGCATGGATTTGGGGACTATATATATCATAAAAAAATCGGTAGTAATCAAAAAGTAATTAAAAGTAATTAGTTACGTTACTCAGAAAAAGTAATTCAAATAGTTACACTACTATTACATTTTAAACAGGGTAACTTGTAATTGTAACACATTTCATTTCTAAAGCAACCTTCCCAACACTGGTGGTTTGTCTTTAAACCTACGAAAATGGTCAAACTCTTACTCATGACTAAGCCAGGTGTTTCAGGCGCAATTTCAGAGACTCCATTCTCCATTTTTTGTTTTTGTTGCTTTGAGCTATGTTGAAATTTGCCACGCTTACAACTCACATAATTTGTTCACATCTCCTAGGGAACCTCTCATTTGGGCTTTTAGACGTCCTCCCTCGCTCCTCAGGCCTCGATCCTCACTGATCTACATAAAGAATGATGGGGCGAAAACAATGGGATAGGCTATCCAGTGTTAGTTATACATCAGTGGGAACGCCCCTAGAGGATCGAGGAGGCATGTTGAGAAGCACCTCTGAAGTTTAATTTTGCTCACTCAACAAAATGGCCACCAATGGCCAATCACAATTCAGAGGCTAAAATACCTTGTGCCAATATCATATGATGTAAAAAGTCAAAGACAAGCAGATCTCACTGCTACAATAGTTATGCAGAGGAATAATGCAGGATTGGCGATTTCATCTCTGGTTTCGGTTTCGTTTTTCGTTTTCGCTCGTTTTACGCTTGCATATTTCTCTGCAGAGCTTCCCCGACAGCTTTAGCGTGTATATTTATACATATATAGGCTATATATAAATATATTAAATTGCAAGCGTGGTTCTTCTTGTTCCTTTCGCGTCTCTGACTTCCAGATGTAAACAGCAAACGATCGTTTATCAGAAAGTTGCAAGGTTGTAATAGCGGAGAGGGACACTAGGGGCGGGAGGAAATGTGACTGTTTTCGATAAAACTGGTCAGTCAAGCAAAACAACGATTTCTAAGCGATTTTATGACCATGAAAAAGTTGCATAGGGTCTCTTTAAATGCATGCCCAATTGTTGTGCAGTTCCATCCTTTACAGCCACTGTAACTGGCACATTTAAATGACTGCTTGGACCCCGAGGATGCTTAATGATACAGTATGTGCAAGCATGTTGCCATTAAATCAGTTTCGAAGCAGCTTGAACTCTATCCTGTCATCTGTCCCACTTGTAATTTTGTCCAGCACCTGGACACACTCATTCACAAGCACACAGTATATGTGATACACACATGCACAAAGACTCACACACACTAACAATAAACACACAAAAAAAGACCCACACACACACAGTCTCTCTCTCTCTCTCTCTCTCTCTCTCTCTCTCTCTCTCTCTCTCATACATACACACACACACACACACACACACACAGGTAGGCCTACACACAAACAAACACACACTCACTCATACACACACACACGCACACGCACGCACGCACACACGCACACACACACACACACACACACACACACACACACACACACACACACACACACACACACACACAATACAGATATACAGGTGTTACCAAATGTGTCTGTTTTGTCTAGTTGTTGCAGACTTATTACAGTAGTAAGTGAAGCAGCGGACACAAGTTTGAAAAGTCACACACACAATCACAAACACAGTAGGCTACAGTTTGGTACATTTTTGAGCTAATTCTGCATAATTTTATTTTGTTACAAAGCATTGCAATCAGTTCAGACTGTATATTGTTGAACAATCATGTAATAATCATAATATTTTATAGGTGGCAAAACAATGCGGCGGTCATGGTTATGCCACCACCCACTCCCTGGCTTTTTTGTTTTGTTTTGTTTTAAATACTAATAAATGGGCCTTCAAAAAAGAGGGAAAAAACATGTTTCACTTCAAACTTCCCTAACCTCCATGAGGCTGAATTGCAATTATTTGCTCACATCTGATAAATTGGTAGCCTAGAAATCTACATTTCTGTATAGTTTGGCTTGCCAGGCTAATAAATTGGCTGAAATCTGGCCTAAACATAGAAACCACCAGGAGGATTTTTCCGCCAGAAGTCTAGTAACAGTGGTGGCCTGCGATGGTGTTTTGAACTATCGCGCTTTCTGTATGCAGTAGCCTGCCCAATAAAATCACGTGGTTTGTTCCTGGTTAGCAGCACCATACAAACAGAAAGACAAAGCTAGCGGCATTTGGACATCGTTACAGGTGACTGAACTGAAACATACTCGACATCAATAGCAAATTCAGTCATCTAATGGCTATTAGCGTTGACTCATCAAATTCTGTGTTTAATGAATTTATAACGGGCTACAAATGTTTGTGAAAACCATTAGCAAACACAGCGTAGATTTACCCCGCTAACAACTAGCTTAGATAGTAAGTTAGCTTAGTCTGATAGTTTACCATGCTGCATTAACGAAATGTTGCTATAGAAAATGCCAATGTTAGCTACAGTTAACTGTTCTTGTGTGGTAATATCGAGCATATCGAAGTCGATGTAACGTTAAACCACGCGAAAGAAGAGGCGAGCTTGGTGTAAAGGAACATGCTAACTTTGCAACCATCTTGGCCCCATATGATGGCTATTGGCTAACGCTGGTTATGTTGCCAGAAAGGTGTTCACAGTTGTGGCCGGTCGTATTGCTTTCGGGTAGCTGCTACCCCCACCTTCTTTTACCCGGGTCACTCACCTTATTTTGTTATGTATCTGCGTATCTGTTAATGTCCATATTTGACCTAATTAATGTTAGAGTTAACAGTGCCACAAACGTTAGCTTTTGCATCGTATTGTTGCTCTGAGCAGGACTGTGTGACCCACTCAAACATTTTTTTCATCAGTTTTTGCTTCTATGAAAAATTATAACCTAAACTTTTTATTACAGGACAAACATGAGTCTACGAAAGCAAACCCCGAGTGATTTCTTGAAGCAAATCATTGGAAGACCAGTGGTGGTAAAACTGAATTCAGGAGTGGATTACAGAGGTAGGCTAACATCCTAATGTTGGAAATTATTCCAATCCGGCTGGAAGATCATACTTGCAATTGTGTGATGTCATAATCTTTTCTATGTTTATTTTCCTCCCAGGTGTTCTTGCATGTCTGGATGGCTACATGAACATTGCTGTGGAACAAACAGAAGAATATGTAAATGGACAGTTAAAGAACAAGTATGGAGATGCATTTTTGAGGGGAAACAATGGTAAGTGTTGTCCTGCATTATTTAAAATAATTACATTCAGTAGTTGTATGTAAACGTTGCTGTGCATGGCCCTGAAGGCCTCTCAAGTTGGACATTCTGTAGTTATGGAGTACCATTTTAATACATTTATTTTTAACACTGATGTTTCCCAAGAGGGGGTCAGTACCTTAAATCTGTTTCAAGAGGAGCTCCTGATGATCACAAGACACTAAGGGTTCATTTCAATATGTCAGTCATCTTTCCCTCTTGGCATTGCATATCCTAGCCCTTCGCTTTGAAAACTGTTGTTGGAAGAAAGCAAGGAAAGGGATGTAAGGAGGATGGAGATATCAAAAATAGACATAAGAACATGAGATATTGTTCACTTGTGTATCAGGTACTGTCAGTTTGCTGATGCAATGGCATCACCTCTTGCTAGACATAAGGTGACTATGGGTAGAATTTTAGTCATTTTGAACCACATGCCTCTGGAAAAAGGCTGCAACCAGCTTCTAACGTTCTCTCCCTTGTGCATCACTTGTACTTGATAAGCCAGCTAGTATTGTTGACACACTATCGTCAGAGAGTAGGAGATATCTTAATCTAGTTAGACATGTTAATATAAATCCCAATTTATCCTACTGAAGCATAGACTAGATGTGGGTGGCATCTTCAGATGTCCTGAGTTTGTGCTGTCCTTTCTAGCCTGTGTTCACATTGCTTTCCCCCCATAATCTTAATGCATTAATGTGCAAATCCTCCCATGTGCGTAAAGCTTACCTTTTTCTGACAGACTTTGACAAGATTTGGGAAAGATTCTTGAAAGATTGTAGTCTTTTAACGAATGCCCCTCATTCAAGATTTACTCAAGACTACAATCTTTCAAGAATCTTCCCCAAATCTTGCTAAAGTCTGTCAGTGTAAGGTAGGCTTAAAGGGATATTCCGCCATTTTTGGAAATAAGTTCATTTTCCACCTCCCCTCGAGCAAAACAATTGATATTTACCTTTTTCCCGTTCATCCAGCCATTCTGTGAGCCTGGCGATACAACTTTTAGCTTCAGCCTAGCATAGATCATTGAATCGGATTAGACTAGTAGCATCTCGCCTGCTAGCACCATGTTTAAAAGTGACTAAGATTTCCGGTTATTTTCCCATTTAAACGTGTCTCTTCTCAAGTTAGAAAGTGCAATAAGACCAACTGAAAATGAAACCTGGCGTTTTTCTAGGCTGATTTGACATGGAACTACACTCTCATCTGGCGTAATAATCGAGGCAAGTTGCAAACGTACCATGGGCGCAGTGATATCAGGCACTACTACTGCTTGTTGTCTATGGGGACTATTTTCAGATGCTGCAAGTTGCCTTGATTATTACGCCAGATGATGATACTGTAGTATAACTGCACTGTACTGAAAAAAACTGCAGTATAACTGAAGTTATTATTTTTTTAAGGAAGAAGTCATGGAAAATGCTGCCAATGCATACGCAAAACATCTGCATAAAACAAATATTTACTTTGCTAAAAAATATATTTACTCTACTATGCTAGTTTACAGCACGACATTTGTTGTGCATTTTAATAAATGGCGCTTAACACAAAATAATCTTCTATCTGATTAATCGATTACATAATCGTTAGAATACTCAATTCCATCGATGGCAGTAGACTCAATTTAATCAGTATTTCATCATTATTTAAACATGATTTAATCACAACTTGGAGTACCTTGTTTCCTACTATTATTTTTTTTTAGACAAATCAGCCTTTGACACTCTCTTTTACAAAACACTAATAGCGTGGTGCTATTTGGATGTATATGAGTAAAGTCATCTTGCAGCATATGTATTGTGTAATATGTAATATATATAAGATGATTTTATAGCCATCTTTTTAGTCACCTTTAGCATGGGGTGCCAACACTTTCAGCCATGACTGTATATGTAAATAATCGCATGAACAAAAGATGGGGTGCCTTGTGTATGGTGTTTTTGATTGCACTAGTTTGGGAGGAAAAAACTATACTAATAGTTTGTTTTCTCTCTCTCTACAGTTTTGTATATCAGCACCCAGAAGAGAAAGCTTTGAAGTTTTCCAGTTTTTCATGTGATGGTATTTGTTTATGGTTGTATTTTTGAATCACTGTTTACAGTTTCTCAGTTTCAGTTTGTTGTGCAACCACTTTTTTTGTAAATTGAAGCACATTTGGGCATGTAGCTACAGCATGATGCAATAAATAATTGAATAAAACGAAGTTCTGGATGTTCTTGTTGGGTTATCTCTTCCATGCCAAAATTAGAACTTGATGGGAGAACCTACTCCAACCTTGGGGTCGGCTGAAATTCAAATGGGGTCGGCTGAGATATTGGGTAATTGACCAGAACATTACATACAAATATAGACATTAAATAAAAAGAATACGAAAACCCCCATGATATTCAAGTTCAGTAACTAATCGGATCCTTCATTACAATCTGGTTACTGTATGTAAAAATAAGCATAGATGTCTCACATGAGGTCATCATGGGTAACCATGCTTGATCAATGTTCCAAATAAAGTAGCAAGACAACCAGGTGATTTAGTCATACAATCAAGTTAGCTTGCAAGGATATTTGGGAAAAACACTGCCCGAATTGGATGTTATTGCAGAGATAAAATGTGCTCCCTCTCACTACATACTGTGAATGATTGGGGTCGGCAATATTAAATAGGGTCACCGGGCAGAACATTTTGGGAACCCCTGACTTACCCCATGCACTTCATTTGGATTACATGAAAGGGAGATGTTATGGCTGATGTTTAGAAGTATAGTCACTTATTTTGTTGCATGACTGGAGCCTTATTTAGTTCTTTGAACGTGTTTAGACTGATTAGGGATTCTACAATAACTTGGTACTGTAGTGAGTATGAACGTACTCTGTGTAGGTCCTCTGGATTCTCGGTGTAGGTACCAAGTGGTGTTTTACCAGTATTCACTTCAGGGTGAGACTGGATGCAGTCATGCTTTGACAACACATTGTCAACAGATAAGTCGGGGTTGAAAATGAAGTATTTTAGTTTTCTTTAAGTCACATCACCTGGTGTGTTTTTAATTTTAGGCACATCCAAACACGGACAGCTGATCAAAAGGTTGAACTATTAGCCAAGACTCGGCACAGTAGTGTGTGGCGTCTCTACATTATGCCCCTTTGGTTTTCCGGCCTGACGCACCTGTGTTTAACCCTTTTGACCTGCTTGCATCATATCCACCTGTTGCTTAACAGTCTTGTGGCTACACTCAACATCTGACACCATCTGAGGCCCACAAGTTGATAAATGTGGTTGGTGTGCATGTGGTCACAAGCACTGTCCTAGTGTGACCACAGACGAGACAGCCCCAGTATGCACAGATATGAGTTTAGATGTTCCTGCACTGGATTTCACATGGCTCATATCATTGAGTAAGTTACAAATAAGTGCAACCTCTACTCAATTAAAGGACTTTGATTTTAAAACTGCCCATTCTTGAATGTACTCATGTCCCTTTTTTTAGAGGCAGTATTCTATCCACTCGCCACACAGTTATGTAGAGTAATCAGTAGGCCTACTGAACCATTATGTTGGTGAAATTTGTTGCATTCCTGTACAAAAGTGGTGTTATTCTCGATCAATGGGTTTGCAGCTGTTAGGCTGACAATTCCAATCATTTACATTGGCTTTCAACATTAGCAATTGTTTTTTATCGTAGCTGCTCATTTGCAAAACACTTTGCAAAAATGTTTTTTTTTTTATGTGTTTCTGAAGACAACCAGTTTTTATCCTCAAAATTAATTTTGATGGTGTGTGCTTTCATGATGGAGAAAATGCACCTATTGCTCGGTTGGCATTGTGGAAGAAATCAGGTACCAGTCACCTGGCAGAGCTACATGTATGGCATTTTCCAGATACCCTTCTGTTCAACATCCCATGAACTAGAAGACTGTCCTCTGGGTGTTGCTTTTCTTATATGACTATTGGACATGATTTGTCTTCACACTTCAGAGGAGACATATCTTATATGATTACTGTAATTTCCCAACTATTGGCCAAGGCTTATACATTGATTTAGCAAAACATCTTCAGCTATGCGGTTAATACATGTGGGCAGTTGATATGGCATTAATATGCTTTTTGTTTCTATTAACTTCTGTGGCTTATACACAATGCGGCTAATACACAGGAAATTACTGTGACATGTTGCCACCAAAATGTGCTGTAAAAAGAATGTGAAAGAAACAATTGAAACAACATGGTACCATGAGATACACAATACCTTCTCCGAGCATACAGTAGGTCAGTGCTTGGAGAGGCTCTGCAGGGCTGTAGCTTGTCAGTTGCCATAGCTGCCACTGGTCCTGCATGGTGCTGACCCAGGTCCTGCAGCACAGCAGTGCCTAATCCTCCTCAGTGTCTTTGGGTGCCTCTCATCATGCCTCCTCGATCCTCGATGCTCGATCCTCGAGGGGCGTTCCCACTGATCTATAACTAACACTGGATAGACTATCCCATTGTTTCCCCCCCATCATTCTTTATGTAGATCAGTGAGGATCGAGGCATCGAGGAGCGAGGGAGGACGTATAAACGCTGCATGAAACGCACCCAATGTTCCTGCAATAACCCCTCAGCTGCTACGGGAGTCCGGCAACAGCTTCCTTAAGATGTGCTCTGGAGGACCTGAGGTTATCGTCCTCCTGTCCTGTTCATTGATCACCCTATTCTGCAAGCTTTGGATATCTTTTACTCTGCGCTGACCATCTTGAGGGCAACCTGTAATTTAACAAATGAGTTGAACATAGCATCCGTTCATTAGGCTAAGATAAGAAAATGCAATAAACATATGATTCATTAGGCTTCTAATGAGCTGTTTTGGATGCACTAGATTTGAAAGAGAGGAAGAGGGAGCTTGGCCAGGACCCTGTCTCTTTCTTTCTTTCTTTCTTTCTTTCTTCCTATCCTCTGCTCTCTTGCTTACTCCATCCCTCCATCCATCTTTCCTGTACACTGCTCTCTGGCCTCGAGAAGAAGACAAAAGGCTGCCAAGGTCAGTGTTGGTGCGGGGATGAAGGACGGCGTATTGATCAAACTCTGGAGCAGAGTGGCTGAGGGCTCGTCACTGAGCGCGCTCTTGTCGGGTCGTTATGGTGACCGTAGGAGGGTTAGCAGAGGCAAACTGTAATCAAAACCCATGGCCTCCGCAGCCTGTCTGCCTGTGTATGCAAGGAGACTAATTAGCGCGACTCACGATGATGACCCCATGCCAGACCTTGGTGCTGTCTTACATAGGGACATCCTTTGATGACATCCATGAACCAAGTGTGTTTGTCTGTGTGGTTCCGTCTGAATAAGCCCTATCTCAAAGGTCAGACCCTCAGACAAACTCATTCTTAAAAATGAAACAGCCAAAATGCATGGTACCTGAAATCCTTCTGGATTTAATTTGGGTGAACCGTCTGTGGTCAGATTGCCTCCCCTTGTATTTTTTGTCTTGAATTCTCAGTGTGCTAAGCATATTGCTGTTGCAGTTTGTAAGGGCTGATGCGCATCGTTAGACAACAGAGAGCAAAGCTCAATTTATGGATGCTTGCCAAAAACAGCCAAGACATCAGTGAAGTGCTACAGCTCCACCAGCTGTTAAAGCAGTTAAGTGCAGCTCCTGCACACTAGCGCTCAGGGGATAACCTTTCATTTACTGCTGGTGCCACTAACAATAATACCATACCCCACAAGTGGGTTCACTGATACTTACAAGAGAGGACCAATGTTATGGAAGTAATGTCAATTATGGTGCATTTCGATAACTGATTATTTAAATAAGATAATATGATTGCATTTCTTTTGACCAGGGATCTATAGTTGGTATACAGTGTGAATGCTTACTCCACGTATTGTATTTGGCACAACTTAAACGTGTGGTATTCCTTATGGCGGAGATAACTAAGGAAAGCTTTAATAGCAGGATCATTTGTGCGTGTGCCCTGTGTATGCATAAAGAATAGAGGTCACTAGGGTGACAGGATGGGCCTTCACTCAGCAAGCGCAGCACGTCTACACAATAATACCCTGTGGACTTCCATCTGAGGAGGGATCACATGTTCCCTGCCTCATCCACAGCATCAACGTGGGCTTCACCAGTGTTAACACAACTTAACAAGCACTGGGACTACAGCCGCATGCAGACATTTCAGCATTCCTGGTTAAAAGTTATCTTATTTTGAATTGAATCTCCAAAAGCTATAACGTTATATATGAAACATTTGTGAATAGACCTCAAGTTCCTGCGAGACAGCCTTACAATTTCACAGAAATATATTTGAAAATTCTATAATATTTTTTTTGTACTGTGATCCAGTGGTGTGTGTCAAGTTGGTAGTGCAAATAAGTCCAACAGTGCAGGTTAAAGTCTAGTGACCAGCAATAAACATGTATGTAAGTATGGACAATAAAAAGTGTAAACATAATTTAACAGTTCTAGTATAAACATATGGACAAGATAGAAATGACATAGTCATAAGAATAATATCAGCAGTGCAAGGACAAGTCAGATAAGGGTACAGGCATCAGTCATTGGTCAAGTATGAAGTTAGAAATATATGGACAAAATAAGAGAATGTAGACACAGTGATATAAGAGTTATTATGTATGCCCCTGTAGCACTAAATGTCTAAATGAATCCCTCTTCTATTTGTTTTGTACGAACCTGAGCAGCCACATCTCTCCTGTTTTGGATGATGTTAAAATATATCGGATTGCAAGACATGAACAGCTCATATACAAGAATGCATAAAGAAAACGGTTTTTTTAGACTTTAATTGAATTTCACAACAATGACATATATTACATTCTGTAATTTTCTGTCATTAGTATTAAATGAAAACCAACAGACAAGCGTTGTTACTGCTACACTCTATGCCATTCATTCAATTATTCAGTCTAACTCCGAGGGTTCTGACTAACCCACTGCCACAAGACTGCTTCTAATATAGACTCCAGCAGCTCTATCAACCTTGGCCTGGAATGTGACCTGTGCCCTGCCTATCTGAGGGAGGCTAATTCGGGACCCAGCCAAATTGGGACAAGCCTGCTATGACTGAGTGTGTCTGTTTCAGGGTGTACTGTCTGTATTATGGTTTGATAACACAGAAGATTATGCACAGAGCAGTGGGCTAAGAATGCCAAATTCATATCATATTCACATATTTTAGTGTGAAACTGCTGTTCTTCATTTTAATGTATATTGCATACACTTTCCCAACAGATGATAAATGTATATAATATTATTACCAATATCAACATACATGTGGACAACATTTAATTAGCAATTCCATTTGGGTCTATATACAGTATATGATAATAAGCTAGTAAACTTCATTCTCAAAGACATGTGCAGGAATAATGGACCAATGGACTAACAAGAATGAGGGCCAGCCTATGACTGGACAGTGAATCTGATCTGCTCTGAGTGATCCACATGAACGGCAGTGAGAGAACCCACCAACAGTGACCCTGTGGAGGTACAAACCAAAGACTAACTCAGGGGCGCGGGGAATAGTTACCATGACGCTGTGGGGACGCAGGGCTACACTGATGTTCTTGAGTACCCAGACTAAGTTCCACCATACATTACTGGTCTGATGTTCTTGAGTACCCAGACTAAGTTCCACCATACATTACTGGTCTGATGTTCTTGAGTACCCGATAAGTTATACCATACATTACTGGTCTGATGTTCTTGAGTACCCAGACTAAGTTCCACCATACATTACTGGTCTGATGTTCTTGAGTACCCAGACTAAGTTCCACCATGCATTACTGGTCTGATGTTCTTACCAAGACTAGGTTCCACCATACATTACTGGTCTGATATTCTTAAGTACCAAGACTAGGTTCCACCATACATTACTGGTCTGATGTTCTTAAGTACCCAGACTACTATCAAGTTCCACCATACATTACTGGTCTGATGTAATGACGTTACCTGTGATGGGTGGTGTATTATACAGCTAACTGTTATGGTGACAAACACGCAGTGTTGAACATCTACTGCATAACTCCAGATAACAAACTTCAGGCTATACTGTATGTCACGTATTTGTAGAGATAATATTACATGTTAGATGAGTTCTGACCTCTGAATAAATGGCACTTACAACCCAGAAATTCATGATATAAAGTTCTGTGACGCACAAGTTCTTTGTCCCTCAATTGCAGTTATTCTTGCACTTTACAAACAGTAGGTGACTTCTGTTTGCCTCGGTGGCCTCTATCCCAGCACATTTGAGACCCACATGAAATACAAACTAACCATGCACTCAAGCAATTAGCCTCCTTCACAACATCATTTTGACTGCCAATTTGTCCACTGCTGAACGTAATTCAGAGTGTTGTTGGCTAGTGCCCAACATGCTAATGGAATTGCCAGAGTGCACCCCCCCGCCCCCATCCCACCTTGCTTTTCACGTAACCACCATTGCCACTCCATCAAGAAGACCTGGGTTGTCCTGTGAAAGCAGCCATGTTAGGAACACTGCAGAGTGTTCTGACAGCATTTGACTTCAGTTTGAAATCCTATTAAGAGGGAGAATTGTTTTGTAAAAAGACATGGCCAATGTGGCTTGTAGCCGGGCTTATCATAAATGTTCTGACTCAATACATAGCCTACATCCTGTGTTTGTTCACATGATCATAGCAACTGTCAAAATCGTATTTCACCATTTATGACCAATTGATGTGAAGAAACTTCATTGACATAAAATTGGGTGATACAGATGAAATGTGATACACATGTCAATTACATGTTAATAAACAGGGAAAGTTTCTCCTAGTATCCACCACACACTTAGCTTTAAACCAAGAGTAAAAAGTTGTTGATGTGACCAGCCACTGCATGGCAGGACTGCAGAATGGGCACACTGGGACCAGGACGTCCTACTTTTGCTTTTTGTTTTTACTTTTTGTTCAGAGCTGAACATTCAACTGTATTCGACAGTGAACAGATGTCGGTTGCTAGTGAAAAATATTAGCTTTCAGTGTGGTATGATCTCTTTGTGTTTCAATCGTCCCAGCTCTACCTAACATTGAAAGTCTAAAGCAGTGAAAAAACTACATTGAAATCAGAGTGATTGTGAAATGATATCTGCAGTCGGCGTGCTGTAGATGTGTACAGGCACCAACGGAGGAACGCTCCAGACAGCCAGTGTGTGTACATTGGCATCAGGACGTGCAGGAGAAATGACCTCCCTGGGACACCAGGGCACACGCTGCTGTGCATGTGAGGAAGCAGACGTGAAGCTGTGTATACACATATATCAGTGTGTTCATCTGAATGCACATAGTGTGTGTGTGTGTGTGTGTGTGTGTGTGTGTGTGTGTGTGTGTGTGTGTGTGTGTGTGTGTGTGTGTGTGTGTGTGTGTGTGTGTGTGTGTGTGTGTGTGTGTGTGTGTGTGTGTGTGTAAGAGAGAGAGAGAGAGAGAGAGAGAGAGAGAGAGAGAGAGTGTGTGTGCTTGCGTACGTGTGTGTGTGTGTGCCCACCCCACTGCACTCAGACCTGGGCTAGCCGGCATGATATTGCTCAAGGGTAAATCCAGACAGAAGAATTATGACTGGGGACCGTCTGTGGCTCATCAGGGAGGGCACACACACACACACACACACACACACACACACACACACACACACACACACACACACACACACACACACACACACACACACACACACACACACACACACACACACACACACACACACACACACACACACACACACACACACACACACACACACACACACACACACACACTGAGGCCTGTCCCAGAGGGATGGGGAATGCAATAAACAGGATTAAGCAGGAGCTCTGAGTTTCCTCCTCACGTTTGCAGACGTAACACCCCAGAGCCAAAGCGGCTGGCTCTTAGATGGGGATGAGAGTCCAATAAAGTACAGTAGCAGACAACAGGAGGCCATTAAACCAAAGTGACACACCAGGTTGGATGCCTGTGCCAGCCGACCCATGTCACTTGAAGCGTTTTTATTGTGCCGAGGAACGGCGAGAGGGACGACAGGGTCGTCTGTCTGCTGTGCTCTAGTGAATATGCATTCAGCCATATTTAAAATGGGGCCTTCTGCCTTTGGTTTTGAGAGCCAAGGTCATCTGGAGATACTTTTAACTGAAGATGAATTAATGACACTTTCATGGCCAGTCCATGCAGAGGATTCCTGTGATTAATGAATACCTTTTTTTTTTGTAAGGATAACTGAATGTTATTTCAACAACTACTCAAGACACACATATTAACAAGCATAACCAACATAGGCTACATGTTAAGCTTAATCAAGCTAAGCTGACTTAAACCTTAAAAGCTTGTGGATGTATTTGGAGGGAACCCGTTATATTTGCTACTACAATTTAAACGTTTTCCCAATATGATTAATTTTGCAGAGTGACATATTTCAGGATAAATATATTTGTATATATTCTATAGAGGTTTCTTCTCTTTCTATGGCAACCATAACGATTCCACGAATATCAGGAATACAGAGCTCACATGATTTCAATCACATGTCAATCGCTATATTCTCTGAAGGTCTTGATGTAGGCTTTTCTTCCACACCTTTGGCTTATTAACCTTTAATAAATGAGAACATGCTCCCTCTTCTGGCCACACTGTGTAGTACAAGCATATTATCTTAAGAATGGGCAGAGTCCCTTGGTTCTTCCATTTTAATTGACCTGAATCTGTTATCTTTCTTTACAGTAATGAAAATAGAGGAAGCGTCTAGGGAACAGCTAGCTCTGTCAGTTTTGCCCAACAGCAATTCCCACAGCCCAAAACTGGGTCCCTTACAAGAGACCCGATTTGAAGCCCAACCAGAATAAAAAATTCAATAGACCCTAGCTGCGGCAATGCTTGTAAATTAATCATTATGAAATATGCATTTGAAATATTAGCTTGTGTAGGGAATGTGAGTGAAAGTTAGTATATTCTCCTTGGTTTGGAGAAAGACTCAGAATTGGATTCGAACAAGCTGGTATATGGTATGCCAGTAATTGTAAGCTTTTGGAGGTTTTGTCTTTTAAAACAAAATAAAATATTAATTTAGTAGATATACTTTAAAAATTGAGGAAAGTCCTCTTTGAAAATGTTCATTGATACAACTTAACATAGTAAGCTGTATTAATGTAGTCTGTTAAGATCTTACAAGATTTGTTTGGCAGGCAGACCGTAACATATTCTACATTAGATCACTCAATCAAACATTTTGATTAATAGATGACAAAGCATTACAAGGAGAAGAAAATTGTTAAAAGATGCAAAAAGCTGCATCACTTATGAACAAGGAGTCTCCTGATTTATTGTACAAAATGTGGAGAAGAGCATTTGTCCTTTCATACAGTATATATATTCATCAATGCGTGCGTATGTGTTAATGTGAATGCTTGGATGAGTGTGTGTGTGTGCGTGTGTTTGTGTGTGTGTGTGTGTGTGTACGCACGCGGTAAAAGCTGGTTCTGACTTGATGAGGAGGGCAAGCAAGGCTCTGGGCCTTATCAGGGCCATGTAATGGAACTGGCTCGTTGGTCCCAGTAGGTGTGTATGGATTTGGCTGATGTCTCCTATGAGATACGGTCCTGTGCACATGTCTCCTGGACACTACAATATGAAACTTGGACATCAGTGTAAATCTTTTTATTTCACTGAAATGCTATTTATTAAGTAGTAACTTGCAGTCATCTCATGTTTGCTGTCCAATGAGCTTAACCTATACTAGCGTCAGAGAGAGACTTTCTTTTTCTCTTCCCATTTCTCCTTCGTGGCGTTGGCCTCGGTCCAAGAAAAAAGGTAAACACACTCCCTCCCTTTAGGGCTTATCCAAACACACGGTTCCTGTTCTGCAGCACTCATGACCATGTGTCCCAGACCCAAAGAATGCACCCAGCCAGGACCCTGCTCCCTGCACTCTCTGACCTGCACTTAATCTCCTCCAAGACGAGGCCTGCAGGCTGAGTAGAGTGGGCATGGACGCAGGGGGAGGGGGCTAAGGCAGGGGCTCTGGGAGAGATTGCTCCCTCTCTGGAGGGCCTTGCGGTGGGGGCAGCCTGCAGGCCAGCTCCAGGCGTGGCTCCAGGAGACAGGCCTCAGAGGGGAGCTGGGGATCTTCTGCAGTGGCCACTGTAGTCATATGTGCTCTTACAGAAGAGGAAGAACTCTTGTATTGTGTGCAGGTAAATGCATAATATATATATATATATATATGTGTGTATATGTATGTCCTCAACTCTGATGTTGATATCTGTGCGAAAAAGTCTGAAACTGAAAAAGCTAGTTGATAACGTATACATATACATTTTCCTGCAGTGTTGTCACATATTGTATTCATACACACACACACACACACACACACACACACACACACACACACACATACGCATACAGTGCAGCAGTGGCTCTTTTGTTTGGAAAGATTTGAATGATCCTTCAGCCCTATGCACTCGAAACTGACATTTACATCCTCTTTACAAATCTATTTTACTCTTTACAGCTGAGTGTTTTTCTTCTATAAATATGATTATATTCACAATGTGTTCTCATCAGTTAGGACTGTTTCAGGACACACTTGTCTCATGACAGCTTTTTTCCCGGGTAAAATACTAGATTGCATTGAGTTGTGTTTTAGAGAAGCACTTCATACTGTATACAGAACATCATCCTACACTATTATCTTTTCTGCTTCATTTTCATTTTCATATTTCAATACTGGGTAATGTGTGATATCTAAAACACAAGACAAGCAAAGCAGGTTATTCTGAGGCATCTTCCACAAAATACCTCATCTGGAGGCTCACTAAAAGGCCACAAGAGGTCAGGCTTGCCCAACAATTTCAAGAGGGTTGTAATTATCACAGGGTGCGCGCTGATATTTTCACACATACTGTAGGGTGCGCTTATTTTATGTTAATACTTTCTGTTTTGTGCATTTGATTGAGAGTTGCAAGCATATTTGTGGACAGTTGTTACCAGTTCTATACATTGTTATAATTATATTTTATGTGTAGGAAATGTTGTTTCACTTCATAGTGTGATTTCATTATGAAACGTATTGGCTAAAACCTTTCATTTAAAATCTGGGATTAAAACGCATACAACTTTCATGTCATAATCTAAGATTCAAAATGTTTATTTATATAATCCTGTACCCACAATTAAATTCCAGAGGTAGCGTAATGAAATGCCATTACTGAAACACCAGTGAATGTATGCTCTACAGCTAATAACTATCCCTAAGGCATATTTAGACATATTGATAAGGAAAAGCCCTGTGTTGCCTTAAGCAAGTGGATCATGCAATGCATTATAGAAACTTTACTCTGTGGTGCACCTGCGGCTACAGCACTGGCCTGACATAATGATCAGTCTCCCTCTCTTGGCATTCTGTTTACTCTTCAATCACATTGATAAGAATATTTCTTATATTCATATATCGAACATAATAGGAAAGTGTGTAAAAAAAAAAAAACACACTGACTTTCTCTCTTTACTAAATGTCTGAATCAGTTTAGATGATCTAAATCTTCCCCAACAAGCAGGACATTGCTCACTTTTCATATGAAGATATGTGAACTACTCTTCTGTAAGACGCTTTGAATAAACGTATCAGCTAGATGCAAATGTGAATGTTAACATGAGGCTTTTTCCTGTTACCTGTTCGTCCTCAAGTAGCAAGTAGCAGCATTAATGTTGTTGCTGACATCAGACAGTATTATTGTTG